>NC_068443.1:47128882-47132413 GCF_023373465.1 Oncorhynchus keta
CCAATAGTATAAGGTTAATGAAATACAAATGGTATAGAGGGAAATAGTCCTATAATAACTACAACCTAAAACTTTTTACCTGGGAATATTGAAGACTCATGTTAAAAGGAACCACCAGCTTTCATATGTTCTCATGTTCTGAGCAAGGAACTGAAACGTTAGCTTTCTTACATAGCACATATTGCACTTTTACATTCTTCTCCAACACTTTGTTTTTGCATTATTTAAACCAAAGTGAACATGTTTCATTATCTAATTGAGGCTAAATAGATTTATGTATTATGTATTATATGTATTATATTAAGTTAAAATAAGTGTTCATTCAGTATTGTAATTATTACAAATACATTTTAATTTTTGAATTTTTTTAATCTGCCGATTTTTAAAAAAATTATTATTATTTTTTTTTTTTTTTTTTTGTGGGTCCTCCAATAATCGGTATCGGCGTTGAAAAATCACAATCGGTCGACCTCTACTTCACACATATGCTGAGCACTTGTTGGCTGCGGTCCAACTCATCCAAAACCACGCAATTGGTTTGAGGTCGGGTGATTGTGGAGGCCAGGTCATCTGATGCAGCACTCTCCTTCTTGGTCAAATAGCCCTTACACAACCTGGAGGCGTGTTGGGTCATTGTCCTGTTGAAAAACAAATGATAGTCCCACTAACCGCAAACCAGATGGGATGGCGTATCGTTACAGAATGCTGTGGTAGCCATGCTGGTTAAGTGTGCCTTGAATCCTAAATAAATCACAGGTCGTGTCACTAGCAAAGCACCATCACACCACCACCTCAATGCTTCACGATGGGAACCACACATGCGGAGATCATCCATTCACCTACTCTGTGTCTCACAAAGAAGAGGTGGTTGGAACCAAAAAACGCACATTTGGACTCATCAGGCCAAAGGACAGATTTCCACCGGTCTAATGTCCATTGGTCATGTTTCTTGGCCCAAGCAAGTCTCTTCTTCTTCTTGATGTCCGTTAGTAGTGGTTTCTTTTCAGCAATTTGACCATGAAGGCCTGATTCTCACACACTCCTTGATGTCCTTCTGTAGCTCAGTTGGTAGAGCATGGCGCTTGTAACGCCAGGGTAGTGGGTTCGATTCCCGGGACCACCCATACGTAGAATGTATGCACACATGACTGTAAGTCGCTTTGGATAAAAGCGTCTGCTAAATGGCATATATTATTATTATTATTATTGATGTGTCTGTTACTTGAACTCTGAAGCATTTATTTGGGATGCAATCTGAGATGTATTTAACTTTCTAATTTGTCCTCTGCAGCAGAGGTAATTCTGGGTCTTCCTTTCCTGTGGCAGTCATCATGAGAGCCAGTTTCATCATAGTCTTGATGGTTTTTGCAACTGCACTTGAACCTTTCACAGTTCTTGAAAATTTCCTGATTGACTGACCTTCATGTAATGAAGGACTGATGTTTCTCTCTGCTTATTTGAGCTCTTCTTGCCATAAGGAGGGCAGGTATTCTAGTGGTTAGAGCAGTAACCAAAAGGTTGCTGGATTGAATCCCTGAGCTGACAAGGAAAAAATCTGTTGTTCTGCCCCTGAACAAGGCAGTTAACCCACTGTTCCCCGGTAGGCCGTCATTGTAAATAAGAATTTGTTCTTAACTTCTTATGGGCAGGTGGTACGGTAGCGTCCCACCTGGCCAACATCCGGTGAAATTGCAGAGCGCGTAATTCAAAAATACAAAATTCAAATATTTAACATTCTTGAAAATTACATGTTATACATCAAAATAAAGCTTAACTTCTTGTTAATCCAGCCTGCGTGTCAGATTTCAAAAAGGCTTTACGGCAAAAGCGAACCATGCGATTATCTGAGGACAGCGCCCCGCACAACACAACTGATTGGCTCAAATGCATTAAGAAGGAAAGAAATTCCACAAATTAACTTTTAGCAAGGCACACCTGTTAATTGAAATGCATTCCAGGTGACTACCTCGTTAAGCTGGTTGAGAGAATGCCAAGAGTGTGCAAAGCTGTCATCAAGGCAAAGGGTGGCTACTTTGTAGAATAATAGACCTCAACACCATGAAATAACACAAATGTAATCATTACATTTACATTTACATTTAAGTCATTTAGCAGACGCTCTTATCCAGAGCGACTTACAAATTGGTGCATTCACCTTATGACATCCAGTGGAACAGCCACTTTACAATAGTGCATCTAAATCTTTTAAGGGGGGGGGGGTGAGAAGGATTACTTTATCCTATCCTAGGTATTCCTTAAAGAGGTGGGGTTTCAGGTGTCCCCGGAAGGTGGTGATTGACTCCGCTGTCCTGGCGTCGTGAGGGAGTTTGTTCCACCATTGGGGGGCCAGAGCAGCGAACAGTTTTGACTGGGCTGAGCGGGAACTGTACTTCCTCAGTGGTAGGGAGGCGAGCAGGCCAGAGGTGGATGAACGCAGTGCCCTTGTTTGGGTGTAGGGCCTGATCAGAGCCTGGAGGTACTGAGGTGCCGTTCCCTCACAGCTCCGTAGGCAAGCACCATGGTCTTGTAGCGGATGCGAGCTTCAACTGGAAGCCAGTGGAGAGAGCGGAGGAGCGGGGTGACGGGAGAGAACTTGGGAAGGTTGAACACCAGACGGGCTGCGGCGTTCTGGATGAGTTGTAGGGGTTTAATGGCACAGGCAGGGAGCCCAGCCAACAGCGAGTTGCAGTAATCCAGACGGGAGATGACAAGTGCCTGGATTAGGACCTGCGCCGCTTCCTGTGTGAGGCAGGGTCGTATTCTGCGGATGTTGTAGAGCATGAACCTACAGGAACGGGCCACCGCCTTGATGTTAGTTGAGAACGACAGGGTGTTGTCCAGGATCACGCCAAGGTTCTTAGCGCTCTGGGAGGAGGACACAATGGAGTTGTCAACCGTGATGGCGAGATCATGGAACGGGCAGTCCTTCCCCGGGAGGAAGAGCAGCTCCGTCTTGCCGAGGTTCAGCTTGAGGTGGTGATCCGTCATCCACACTGATATGTCTGCCAGACATGCAGAGATGCGATTCGCCACCTGGTCATCAGAAGGGGAAAGGAGAAGATTAATTGTGTGTCGTCTGCATAGCAATGATAGGAGAGACCATGTGAGGTTATGACAGATCCAAGTGACTTGGTGTATAGCGAGAATAGGAGAGGGCCTAGAACAGAGCCCTGGGGGACACCAGTGGTGAGAGCGCGTGGTGAGGAGACAGATTCTCGCCACGCCACCTGGTAGGAGCGACCTGTCAGGTAGGACGCAATCCAAGCGTGGGCCGCGCCGGAGATGCCCAACTCGGAGAGGGTGGAGAGGAGGATCTGATGGTTCACAGTATCGAAGGCAGCCGATAGGTCTAGAAGGATGAGAGCAGAGGAGAGAGAGTTAGCTTTAGCAGTGCGGAGCGCCTCCGTGATACAGAGAAGAGCAGTCTCAGTTGAATGACTAGTCTTGAAACCTGACTGATTTGGATCAAGAAGGTCATTCTGAGAGAGATAGCGGGAGAGCTGGCCAAGGACGGCACGTTCAAGAGGTTGC
>NC_068444.1:0-7500 GCF_023373465.1 Oncorhynchus keta
CGGCAGTACCTGTATGGTTAGTGAGAAAGTCCATATTGCAAATGTACGGTCCCTTACTAGACGTCCGAAATCGTTTGTAAAATTTGCGGACGGCGTCGGGCCGAGCGGCAGGGCCGGACCTACCAGGAAGTCATCAAATGAACTTTGTCGGACATTCGGTTTCCGTTTTACAAAAATAATAAGATTTATGTCATTTTTCCGATGTCCCGGAAATTCCCACAAGAGGGCATAAGCAATCATATTGCTATTGCTACAAAACATCACGATTCACGACGGGGCCTTATCTCGAAAACTGAAAATATTTAGAAGCCGAAACTCGGTGAGCGTAGGGGCGGCATAATGGGCAGTTGGCCCCGAACAAGATGGCGTCTAGGCCTCAACGGTTTTTGAGTTATGGCCATTTATCTGGGATTAAAGGTCCAAAATGAAAATAGAGAAATTATTTTTCCACTTCACGTCAAAGTCAAGGAGCCTCCGGTGTCAATAAAAAAAGGACCAGCCATTTATCTATCGTCATTTAAGAGAAATCGTACAACGACACCTTGGTGATGTTCATGGATAGGTGTTTTTTTTTTCAACGGTTACAGATCCAGTTGCAGGTTGTTCTTACGAATCTTTTTAAAGTGTGCTGCGGAGCTCTGCGAGATTTCTGTGATTTTCTATGATTTTCTGAAATAACACACACTCACTAAACCCTCCGTAAATAACTCAGTTCTTAACGTAAAGACTTAAAACTCAGGATTCTGTAAAGGCATACCCCAATCATGATATGAGTTTATTTATAGCTTCCTGTGCCAACCGGAAGTGCCTTTAATTGGGTCACACTGTCTGTTTTGAAGGGTTAGAAAAGTCACATCTCTCCAAAACTTCATATGTGTGACCAGGTAACCCTCCTAAACTGTAAATCAGTCATTTCTCCCAGCAGATGTCAAAGAAAAGCTCTCACACGCACACACAGCAAGGATGGAGTGAAAAAGTGTGGTTCTTAAAGACACAGAGAGCAGGCAATGGCATAAACATAATGTCTAGGCCGTGCCGAGTTCAACGAGATATCCCGCTTGACCGTAGCTCGCTCGGTCTGAGCGCAGCGACCATTAGAAAAGTAGGCCCAAAATGAAGCCTGCCCCACAACGTCATTTGCTTTTGGGTGACAGTGAGAGAACCGTTAGGGTGAGAAGCACAATTCGACCTCAGGTATGTTCCTAAGGTCCTTCCGATCCGTGCAAGCCTAACGTTGACCGTGTGGCATTAACCCTTAATAGTTAAAAGAAGGTGTTTACTTCAAAGAGTTTGCATTGACTTCTCTCCCCATAGGAATACATTGCCTTTACCCCTAAATTCAACCTGAAGTCTATATGGGTTATGAATGCCGTATGAACCTGTCTTTGGTAACAGTCCATCAGGCCAGTGTGAGGTCTACCTGTGTTGATTCTAAGCTTCCTGGACCAACCGGAAGTGGTTAAAATCACCCTAAAAGTGTTTTCCATTACCTGCCTGCAGTTTGATAGACATAGTGCATTCAACCCTGTGTAAATCAGTCAATTCTTAACGTAAGGACTTAAAACTCAGGATTCTGTAAAAGCATAGCCCAGTGAGGATATGTGTTGACTTATAGCTTCCTGTGACAACCGGAAGTGCCTTAATTGGTGTCTCAGGGGCTGTTTCGAGGGGTTAAAAAAGTCAGATCTGTCCAAAACTTCATATGTGTGATTAGGCAACCCCCATGAACTGTAAATCAGTCATTTTTCCCATAAAATTTCAAAGGAAAACTAAATCACACAGACACACAACTTGGAAGGAGGGACGTATTGGGGTTTGTAGAGACAGACAGTGCCTCCAATAGTTAGCTTTGTTCGAGCTAAAAGAACCGTCAGACCTAGAGTTCCGAAACTTTAGAAACCTGTTCTAGACCTCGGGTCGATAGTGCGTGGTGAGTTAGGTGGCTCTAGAAGGTTCTCGGACCGAGAAATAGCCTCGTACATTTGCAATGACTTCAATTCATTTTGACCATTACGAAAATGGCGACATTTAGAAAAGTCTCAGAGATACAAGACTAGGTGCATTGAAACCGGCTCGGCCCATAGAGACGGACCCCAACGTTTCGGTCCGATAGCTCATTCAAGGACCCCATAGCAAGGCATTGAAAAAATTGGATTTTCAGCACCAATTAGGGTTTTACTCGGGCACCGAAGGACCTATTGAGCCGAAACTCGGGATTCGGGGTCGCCTCACATAGGCCTTCACATAATGTCTGACCTGGACCCGCAGCTAGAACGTAACTATGTGTTTTACGTTTTTATTATGTTTTAAACTAATGGCGCTGTGAATTATGGGCCTGCTCTGACATATGTGATAGTTGGCTTCTAAATGAGTTGGAAAAAGTGGGTTTGGTGTCAATTGGTATCAGTTTGGTGTCAGAATGACATCTAATTGACTGGTGGACACTGACTTGCTAGTTGACTTTTGTACATTAGCAATATGTTTAAACGGAGAGGGACCATCACCAAAATGGCATTCTGAAATCAACACAAAAAATGGCATCACCATAGTCTCCAGGCTGTGCAGAGTTCAACGAGACGCCCCGCTTGACCGTAGCTCGCTCTGAGTGCAGCGACCTTGAAAAAAAGAAGGCGCAAAAGGAAGGCTGGCCCTCAATGTCATTTGCTTTTGGGTGACAGTGAGAGAACCGTTAGGGTGAGAAGCACAATTCGACCTCAGGTACGTTCCTGAGGTCCTCCCGATCCGTGCAAGCCTAACCTTGACCGTGTGGCATTAACCCTTAACAGTTAAAATAAGGTGTTTACTTCAAACAGTTTGCATTGACTTCTCTCCCCATAGGAATACATTGCCTGCACCTCTAAATTCAACCTGAGGCCTATGTGGGTTATGAATGCCTTATGAACCTGTCTTCTATGACAGTCCATCAGCTCACTATGAGGTCTACCTGTGCCGATTCTAAGCTTCCTGAAGCAACCGGAAGTGGTTAAATTGACCCAAAAGGTGTTTTGATGTACATAACCTTCAAAGGTGAAAATGACTACATTCAACCCTGTGTAGATCGTAGATCAGTCAATTCTTAACTTAAAGACTTAAAACTCAGGATTCTGTAAGTTTCTATGTCAATCAAGACATGGGTTTACTTATAGCTTCCTGTGCCAACCGGAAGTGCCTTTAATGATGTCACAGTGGCAGTTTCCAAGGGTTAAAAAGGTCAGATCTTTTCAAAACTTCATATGTGTGACTAGGTAACCCTCATGAACTGTAAATCAGTCATTTCTCCCAACAGATGTCAAAGAAAAGCTCTCACACGCACACACAGCAAGGCTGGAGTGAAAAAGTGCGGTTCTCAAAGACACAGAGAGCAGGCAATGGCATAAACATAATCTCTAGGCCGTGCCGAGTTCAACGAGATATCCCGCTTGACCGTAGCTCGCTCGGTCTGAGCGCAGCGACCATTAGAAAAGTAGGCCCAAAATGAAGCCTGCCCCACAACGTCATTTGCTTTTGGGTGACAGTGAGAGAACCGTTAGGGTGAGAAGCACAATTCGACCTCAGGTACGTTCCTAAGGTCCTTCCTGATCCGTGCAAGCCTAACCTTGACCGTGTGGCATTAACCCTTAATAGTTAAAATAAGGTGTTTACTTCAAAGAGTTTGCATTGACTTCTCTCCCCATAGGAATACATTGCCTGCACCCCTAAATTCAACCTGAAGTCTATATGGGTTATGAATGCCGTATGAACCTGTCTTTGATGACAGTCCATCAGGACCAGTATGAGGTCTACCTGTGTTGATTCTAAGCTTCCTGGACCAACCGGAAGTGGTTAAAATCACCCTAAAAGTGTTTTTCCATTACCTGCCTGCAGTTTGATAGACATAGTAATATAATAATAATAATAATATATATGCCATTTAGCAGACGCTTTTATCCAAAGCGACTTACAGTCATGTGTGCATACATTCTACGTATGGGTGGTCCCGGGAATCAACCCACTTCATATGGCGTTACAAGCGCCATGCTCTACCAAATGAGCTTTCTCCCAACAGAAGGACTGATCTACGATCTACACAGGGTTGAATGTAGTAATTTTCACCTTTGAAGGTTATGTACATCAAAACACCTTTTGGGTCAATTTAACCACTTCCGGTTGCTTCAGGAAGCTTAGAATCGGCACAGGTAGACCTCATAGTGAGCTGATGGACTGTCATAGAAGACAGGTTCATAAGGCATTCATAACCCACATAGGCCTCAGGTTGAATTTAGAGGTGCAGGCAATGTATTCCTATGGGGAGAGAAGTCAATGCAAACTGTTTGAAATGTAAACACCTTATTTTAACTGTTAAGGGTTAATGCCACACGGTCAAGGACATAGTGCATTCAACCCTGTGTAAATCAGTCAATTCTTAACGTAAGGACTTAAAACTCAGGATTCTGTAAAAGCATACCCCAGTGAGGATATGTCTTGACTTATAGCTTCCTGTGCCAACCGGAAGTGCCTTAATTGGTGTCTCAGGGGCTGTTTCGAGGGGTTAAAAAAGTCAGATCTGTCCAAAACTTCATATGTGTGATTAGGCAACCCCCATGAACTGTAAATCAGTCATTTTTCCCATAAAATTTCAAAGGAAAACTAAATCACACAGACACACAACTTGGAAGGAGGGACGTATTGGGGTTTGTAGAGACAGATAGTGCCTCCAATAGATAGCTTTGTTCGAGCTAAAAAAGAACCGTCAGACCTAGAGTTCTGAAACTTTAGAATCCTGTTCTAGACCTCAGGTCGATAGTGCGTGGTGAGTTACGTGGCTCTAGACGGTTCTCGGACCGAGAAACAGCTTCGTACATTTGCAATGACTTCAATTCATTTTGACCATTACGAAAATGGCGACATTTAGAAATGTCTCAGAGACACAAGACTAGGTGCATTGCGACCGTCTCGGCCCATATAGACAGACCCCAACGTTTCTGTCCGATAGCTCATTCAAGGACCCCGTAGCAAGTCATGGAAAAAGTGGATTTTCAGCACCAATTAGGGTTTTGCTCGGACACCAAATGACCGATCGAGCCAGAAACTTAGGATTCGGGGTCGCCTCAGCTAGGCCTACACGTAACATAAGAAATGGACCCGCAGCTAGAACGTAACTACATGTTTTATGTTTTTTTATGGTTTGAACCAAAGGCGTTGTGAATTTTGGGCCAGCTCTGAAGTGTGTGATAGTTGGCTACTAAACAGGTTGGAAAAAGTGGGTTTAGTGTCAATTTGTATCAGTTTGGTGTCAGAATGACATCTAATTGACTGGTGGACACTGACTTGCTAGTTGACTTTTGTACATTAGCAATATGTTTAAACGGTGAGGTACCATCACCAAAAGTGACATTCTGAAATCAACCCTAACGAGCCATTGAGATGAACCAGAATCACTGCCCAGCCATCCCGAGTTCATCGGGCCAGTCAATTTCACATTCCTGCAGGATTTTTATAGCATGACAAATTCGTGATGGTACCTGCCCATTGAACCATATTGCAAATGCACAGTGACTTTGCAAAAGTGAGAAAACATAAACAAATGGACATGATGAAATCAACACAACGAGTGATGGAAATGTACAACTATCACTGCTCGGCCATCCTGTGTTCATCAGACCAGTCAATTTTGCATTTTTGAGCATGTCAAATTTCATATGGTAAATGCACATTGAAACATATTGCAAATGCACGTGCACTTACAATATGATTCTATAGTGAAAAAATCACCTAACGGAGATAATGAAATCAACACAACGAGTGATGGAAATGTACAACTATCACTGCTCGGCCATCCTGTGTTCATCAGACCAGTCAATTTTGCATTTTTGAGCATGTCAAATTTCATATGGTAAATGCACATTGAAACATATTGCAAATGCACGTGCACTTACAATATGATTCTATAGTGAAAAAACATCACCTAATGGAGATGATGAAATCAACACAACGAGTGATGGAAATGTACAACTATCACTGCTCGGCCATCCTGTGTTCATCAGACCAGTCAATTTTGCATTTTTGAGCATGTCAAATTTCATATGGTAAATGCACATTGAAACATATTGCAAATGCACGTGCACTTGCAATATGATTCTATAGTGAAAAACATCACCTAATGGACATGATGAAATCAACACAACGAGTGATGGAAATGTACAACTATCACTGCCCGGCCATCCTGTGTTCCCATAGCGAGCATTAATATCAGAATGACCGGTAAATGCATTTACAAGCATATTTTTTGGGGGTTACCAGGTGCCTATTTTCAATCACCAGTTGCACAACATGCGTATCCATCAGAATATTTTAAACAGTCCATAAAGCACTCAGGACGGACTCAATAGATAGAGGGCCGTAGTAGGGTACTCCCATAGCGGGCATGGACAATAGACGTCCGGTAAATGCATTTACAACCATATTTTTATTTTTGGGTTACCAGTTGCACAACAATGCACGTGCATTTGCAATATGATTCTATAGTGAAAAACATCACCTAATGGACATGATGAAATCAACACAACGAGTGATGGAAAGGAACAACTATCACTGCCAGGCCATCCTGTGTTCATCAGGCCAGTCAATTTCACATTCCTGCAGGATTTTTATAGCATGACAAATTCGTGATGGTACCTGCCCATTGAACCATATTGCAAATGCACAGTGACTTTGATTCTAAGTGAAAAACATAAACAAATGGACATGATGAAATCAACACAACGAGTGATGGAAATGTACAACTATCACTGCTCGGCCATCCTGTGTTCATCAGACCAGTCAATTTTGCATTTTTGAGCAAGGTCAAATTTCATATGGTAAATGCACATTGAAACATATTGCAAATGCACGTGCACTTACAATATGATTCTATAGTGAAAAAACATCACCTAACGGACATGATGAAATCAACACAACGAGTGATGGAAATGTACAACTATCACTGCTCGGCCATCCTATGTTCATCAGACCAGTCAATTTTGCATTTTTGAGCAAGGTCAAATTTCATATGGTAAATGCACATTGAAACATATTGCAAATGCACGTGCACTTGCAATATGATTATATAGTGAAAAACATCACAAAATGGACATGATGAAGTCAACACAACGAGTGATGGAAAGGAACAACTATCACTGCCCGGCCATCCCGAGTTCATCAGGCCAGTCAATTTTGCATTTCTGCAGGATTTTTGAGCATGTCAAATTTCTTACGTCATTTGGCCCACAAAAAAATCCTTATGCACAATTTAAAAAAATATATAAAAAAATATGATAATAAAATTGGACAAAAGTATATTCATACAGTTCTTACACATGTGTAATTGACAAAAAAATTGAAAGAATTTCAAAAAACGGTCCAGAAAGCACTTTTTTAAGGGTGTGTGAAGTTTTTTACAAAATTTTGACATTTTTGACTTTTGACTTTTGACTTCCTATGAAATCATATTGAAATTGGACAAAACATATTCCTTATGCACAT
>NC_068444.1:320000-325000 GCF_023373465.1 Oncorhynchus keta
AGATGTAGAATCTTAATAGAACTTGCCAGCTTGTAGTCCTAAAACCCAGAAGTGAGTTCCCTCTGGTTCGCTCAGCCATTCCTATGGGGATCTTATATGTTTTATTTTATGAGATAATAAACATTTCCTTTTTTAATTCTTAAGCCTTTATGTGTTTGCTTCCATTACATAAACACTATCAAATTCACAAAAATTGTCGTTAGCTGTTGAAGATTATCTCATAGAACAAACCACCACAGACCTTATTTTCGGGTTTATCCAAGAACCCCTACAAAAAACTCTTTCATTTCTCCAGGCTTTGGCCAACGAGCCTGGCTGAGTTAATGCCTACAAAAATACATCGTTACTATTGCTCTCTATTTGAGCCAGTTTGCTCCAGTAGGAAAATAATCCTGCAGCAACAGGACATTTGAATTATTCTGTGGATTGTAATTCATGGATGTGTTTGCAGGGGTTGATCTATTTCTTGTAAGGGAAACGCAAGTCTGAAATTTCAAAGTGGAAATGACAAACTTCAGAAGCCTTTTTTAAACCTCAAATACACTACAAGTTAAACATTTCCTGCATTGTTCTCCTGAAACAGGGTGATCAAATTAAGATACTACATCTGGACTTTTTTCTGAATCATTATCTAGTGGTATGTTTTACACTCTTTATACCCCTAAAACACATGTGATTGGTGTCTGCTCTATTCTGTCGCCTGACACTCAAAAGTAGTGCGCTATATATAGGGAATAGGGTGTCATTTGGGACAAACACAGCCAACTGTTACAAATGGACTCACAGATGGAGTAAACGTAAAACATGTACTGTATTTGAGGTTTTAAAATGCTTCTGAAGTTAGCCATTTCCACTGACATTTCAGACTAGATGTTCCCTTATGAAAAATGGATCAACCCCTACAACATATTTCTTTTCCATAACCTGACACGTGGTGTCTGCTGCTCTGCCACCTGATACACCCAACAGGAGGTGTCTAACTGCAGCATCGCTCGGCTCGTCAATAACAACTGGTAAACCACCAACTGTTGTTCTGGAAGCTTGGGTCCTGGGCAGGATCCGTGATGGCAGAGTTTAGCAAATGCTTTGTTGGTAGTGGAAAGTATAGCCTCTCCTTCTGAGTGGTCGGGCTGGTTAACCTTCCTACCGCCCACTGAGAGGACAGGAAGGAACCCTCAGGGTTGGTTGTGGGGGACAGCAACACTGCTACTCTGAGACACTGAATGGTTGTGAGGGACAGCAGCACTGCTACTCTGAGACACTGAATGGTTGTGGGGGACAGCAGCACTGCTACTCTGAGACACTGAATGGTTGTGGGGGACAGCAACACTGCTACTCTGAGACACTGAATGGTTGTGAGGGACAGCAGCACTGCTACTCTGAGACACTGAATGGTTGTGAGGGACAGCAACACTGCTACTCTGGGACACTGAATGGTTGTGAGGGACAGCAGCACTGCTACTCTGAGACACTGAATGGTTGTGGGGGACAGCAACACTGCTACTCTGAGACACTGAATGGTTGTGGGGGACAGCAACACTGCTACTCTGAGACACTGAATGGTTGTGGGGGACAGCAACACTGCTACTCTGAGACACTGAATGGTTGTGAGGGACAGCAGCACTGCTACTCTGAGACACTGAATGGTTGTGGGGGACAGCAGCACTGCTACTCTGAGACACTGAATGGTTGTGGGGGCACAGCACTGACACTGCTACTCTGAGACACTGAATGGTTGTGAGGGACAGCAACACTGCTACTCTGGGACACTGAATGGTTGTGGGGGACAGCAACACTGCTACTCTGAATGGTTGTGGGGGACAGCAACACTGCTACTCTGGGACACTGAATGGTTGTGGGGGACAGCAACACTGCTACTCTGAGACACTGAGTGGATCTGGCCTTGATCTGGATTGGATTCTATCTGTACTGAATCTACCAGTTTGATTGCACTTTCAGGATGACTGACCTTCATATCTTAAAGTAATCACAATCGCACTGCACAATTCCCTATCCCACCTTGACGAGAGGAATACCTAAAGTACTGATGGACTGTCGTTTCTCTTGGCTAATTTGACCTGTTCTTGTCATAATATGGACTTGGTCTTTTACCAAATAGGGCTATCTTCTGTATACCACCCCTACCATGTCAGAACACAACTGATTGGCTCAAACACATTAAGAAGGAAAGAAATTCCTCAATTTAACTTTGGTCCTTCTGTAGCACAGTTGGTAGAGCATGGCGCTTGTAACGCCAGGGTAGTGGGTTCGATTCCCGGGACCACCCATACGTAGAATGTATGCACACATGACTGTAAGTCGCTTTGGATAAAAGCGTCTGCTAAATGGCATATATATAACAAGGCACAGCTGTTAATTGAAATGCATTCCAGGTGACTACCTTGTGAAGCTGGTTGAGAGAATGCCAAGAGCGTGTGAAGCTGTCATCAAGGCAAACGGTGGCTACTTTGAAGAATCTCAAATATAAAATACATGTGGATTTGTTTCACACTTCTTTGGTTACTACATGATTCCATGTTATTTAAAAGTGTTGATGTCTTCACTATTATTCTACAATGTAGAAAATAGTCAAAATAAAGAAAACCACTTGAATGAGTCAGTGTGTCCAAACTTTGACTGGTACTGTGTGTGTACACACACACACACACACACACACACACACACACACACACACACACACACACACACACACACACACACACACACACACACACAAATAAATACAGACAATTTTAACAGAAGATGTAGATGTCCTGGAGGGCAGGCAGTGTGCCCCTGGTGATGAGTTGAAAGAAAGAGAAATGGTGTCTCGTTCTGACCTTAGTTCTTGTGTTATTGGTTTGTTTTAGTTGGTCAGGACGTGAGTTGGCTGGGCATTCTATGTTCTGTCTTTCTAGGTTGGTTTTCTGTGTTCGACCTAGTATGGTTCTCAATCAGAGGCAGGTGTCGTTAGTTGTCTCTGATTGAGAATCACACTTAGGTAGCCTGGTTGTCTCTGATTGAGAATCATACTTAGGTAGCCTGGTTGTCTCTGATTGAGAATCATACTTAGGTAGCCTGGTTGTCTCTGATTGAGAATCATACTTAGGTAGCCTGGTTGTCTCTGATTGAGAATCATACTTAGGTAGCCTGGTTGTCTCTGATTGAGAATCATTCTTAGGTAGCCTGGTTGTCTCTGATTGAGAATCATACTTAGGTAGCCTGGTTGTCTCTGATTGAGAATCATACTTAGGTAGCCTGGTTGTCTCTGATTGAGAATCATACTAAGGTAGCCTGGTTGTCTCTGATTGAGAATCATACTTAGGTAGCCTGGTTGTCTCTGATTGAGAATCATACTTAGGTAGCCTGGTTGTCTCTGATTGAGAATCATACTTAGGTAGCCTGGGTTTCACTGTTTGTTTGTGGGTGATTTCCGTGTCTGTGTCTTACACCACACGTTACTGTTTTCGGTTTTGATTATTCACGGTACGTTTATTGTTTTTGTATGGAGTGTTCAGTTTGTGTTTAAATAAACAGCCATGGACACTTACCACGCAGCATATTGGTCCTCCGATCCTTCTCGCCTCTCCTCTTCAGACGAAGAGGAAAACCATTACAAATGGATAGAGAGAGAGAGAGAGAAATACCACTATGTGCAAATCACAGCAGCAAGATTTGAATTGATGGTCCGTTAACATGAGAAAAGGGCAACCAGTGTAAATACAACCCACACTTACCTGTTTATAGAGGTGAAGGAGGAGAGGAAACATCTGTGATAGCAGGTTCTCTGCTTATGTGTATGTAACGGATGTGAAACGGCTAGCTAGTTAGCGGTGGTGCGCGCTAAATAGAGTTTCAATCGGTGACGTCACTTGCTCTGAGACCTTGACCTAGATCCAAGGAGCTAACAGCCGTATGGTCGGCTTCTGAGTGGCTGAGTAGTCTCCTACCAGGCGACGACCAAGCTGCTATTGGTTCCTACCAGGCGACGACCAAGCTGCTATTGGTTCCTACCAGGCGACGACCAAGCTGCTATTGGTTCCTACCAGGCGATGACCAAGCTGCTATTGGTTCCTACCAGGCGAGGACCAAGCTGCTATTGGTTCCTACCAGGCGAGGACCAAGCTGCTTCTGGTTCCTACCAGGCGAGGACCAAGCTGCTATTGGTTTCTACCAGGCGATGACCAAGCTGCTATTGGTTCCTACCAGGCGAGGACCAAGCTGCTATTGGTTCCTACCAGGCGACGACCAAGCTGCTATTGGTTCCTACCAGGCGACGACCAAGCTGCTATTGGTTCCTACCAGGCGACGACCAAGCTGCTATTGGTTCCTACCAGGCGATGACCAAGCTGCTTCTGGTTCCTACCAGGCGATGACCAAGCTGCTTCTGGTTCCTACCAGGCGATGAACAAGCTGCTTCTGGTTCCTACCAGGCGATGACCAAGCTGCTACTGGTTCCTACCAGGCGATGACCAAGCTGCTTCTGGTTCCTACCAGGCGACGACCAAGCTGCTATTGGTTCCTACCAGGCGACGACCAAGCTGCTATTGGTTCCTACCAGGCGACGACCAAGCTGCTATTGGTTCCTACCAGGCGATGACCAAGCTGCTATTGGTTCCTACCAGGCGATGACCAAGCTGCTATTGGTTCCTACCAGGCGATGACCAAGCTGCTATTGGTTCCTACCAGGCGATGACCAAGCTGCTATTGGTTCCTACCAGGCGATGACCAAGCTGCTATTGGTTCCTACCAGGCGATGACCAAGCTGCTATTGGTTCCTACCAGGCGAGGACCAAGCTGCTATTGGTTCCTACCAGGCGATGACCAAGCTGCTATTGGTTCCTACCAGGCGATGACCAAGCTGCTATTGGTTCCTACCAGGCGATGACCAAGCTGCTATTGGTTCCTACCAGGCGATGACCAAGCTGCTATTGGTTCCTACCAGGCGATGACCAAGCTGCTATTGGTTCCTACCAGGCGAGGACCAAGCTGCTATTGGT
>NC_068444.1:327500-333882 GCF_023373465.1 Oncorhynchus keta
GGGATAGCTAAAAAGATGTTTGGCTACAATATGATAATGCTGTCATAACATTTTTTTAAAACATTACCACGGTGACACCGTCCACTGAACCCCCTTCCATCCTCAAGTCTGATCTTACCAAGAACTACAAATCTGTAGCTAATATTGACATTTTCTCGTCATGAGCAAGTCTTTACTACCTGATTCTACATCTAGCTAAGCTGTTTTGTGGTGGTAGAATCAGTATTTATGAAATGTTGGTAGTGTAATTGGTAGTGTAATTGGTACTGTAGCTAACGTGTTGCCGTTCGATAGCTAGTGTCTGCTTGCTGGCTGAACCAGTCTCAAATCAATCCACATGAAATGAAAGGCAGTGATGCTACCAATTTCACACACTCCATGCTGAATACTCCGTCTAGCTAGTGAAGTTCACATGATATCTGTTCTGCTGTGATTGGTGCACCGAGTTCAATAGCCCAGCTCTCTCTGTGATGTCCTCACATTGACCAAATGTTACAAAGTAGTGAGGCACAGTGCCAGCTGTCTCTGCCACTAACAGCCTCCTGATACATCTACAGCCTCCTGACAACTGTTCCTGGACCTGTGGCTGGGGGACAGCTGGAAAAGAGGAGAGGGGAGACAGAGTGCTGGAGTTGACACATTCACTCTTGAACGGAGGGACGGCATGCTGTATCTACTGTACCCTCTCACGCTGAAGCCTTTTTATTCTACAAGCCTTTCAGGTGTAGGGCTCGTTTTACCGAGAGAGAATCCCTGCGAGAGAGAGAATCCCTGCTAGAGAGAGAATCCCTGCGAGAGAGAGAGAATCCCTGGGAGAGAGAGAGAGAATCCCTGCGAGAGAGAGAATCCCTGCGAGAGAGAGAATCCCTGCGAGAGAGAGAATCCCTGGGAGAGAGAGAATCCCTGGGAGAGAGAGAATCCCTGGGAGAGAGAGAATCCCTGGGAGAGAGAGAATCCCTGCGAGAGAGAGAGAGAATCCCTGCGAGAGAGAGAAGAGAGAGAATCCTGAGAGAGAGAGAATCCCTGGGAGAGAGAGAATCCCTGCGAGAGAGAGAGAGAGAGAGAATCCCTGCGAGAGAGAATCCTGGAAGAGAGAGAGAGAATCCCTGGGAGAGAGAGAATCCCTGCGAGAGAGAGAGAGAGAGAATCCTCCCTGGGAGAGATAGAATCCCTGGGAGAGAGAGAATCCCTGGGAGAGAGAGAATCCTGGGAGAGAGAATCCCTGGGAGAGAGAGAATCCCTGGGAGAGAGAGAATCCCTGGGAGAGAGAGAATCCCTGCGAGAGAGAGAGAGAATCCCTGGGAGAGAGAGAGAATCCCTGGGAGAGAGAGAATCCCTGCAAGAGAGAGAGAATCCCTGTGAGAGAGAGAGAATCCCTGGGAGAGAGAGAATCCCTGCGAGAGAGAGAATCCCTGCGAGAGAGAGAGAATCCCTGGGAGAGAGAGAGAGAAGAGTAAGACGCGCTCACGCTCCCAGAGAGGTGGAGACTTCATTCCCGTGCTCTTTTCCCCTTCCTCTCCTTCCCCTCTGTTTCCCTCCTTCTCATCTATCTCTGTGTGTCAGGGTGTTTCAGCAGCATTATGCCTGCAGTGTTTCTCCTGCTCCGAACCCTCCTCTCCAGTAGACTGATAGGATCCCTGTTCCAGTTTCTCAGGAGGACTCTGTCCTCAACCTTCAGCCACGTGGGAGCCGCACTGAGATACGTCTGGGACAGGATCAGCTCTCAGGAGTCTAAAGAAGCCATCCTGGGCTGTGTGCTGTGTCTCCTTAACATGCACAAGAAGGTGGATCAGCCAGCAGCTGACTCTCACTGAGTCACTCTCTTGGCATTCCTTCCTCTTCAGAAAGAAAAAGAGAGAGGACGAGAGAGAGAACAAGAGAGGGAGAGAGAACAAGAGAGAGGAAGAGAGAGAACGAGAACAAGAGAACAAGAGAGACTTGGGAAGAGAGGAAGCTCTCTACTGAGCTCTCTCCACTTTCCTTTCTGTTCACTCAAACTCCACTTGTTTACTGCCGGAGGGAGAGAGAGAACAAGAGAGGGGGGGGAGGTTTCAGACTTTTCATTAGAGCTTACTTGGACAGTAGTATTTTTCTGACTGGAGAGCAAAGCGCCCAGATTCAGGTGAATGAGACTGTATGTTTACATATCGGACTGTTTCGTACCGCTGGGTTGGTGCTGACCACGTCAGAAAACATTGTCAGGGAGGTCCGACCTTTCACCATCGGGACCAGGCTGTCTGTCTCTGGACCAGGTCCAGACTTCCCTCAGAAGTGGAACTCTGGATAATATCACCCTGCAGACCAAGTCTCCCTCTACCTCAGTCAGGTGCAGGGATGTGTGGCTGCTCCTCGTATAGCACCCCTGGTACCGTACATCAAGCCTTTTTCGTAGTCCACGAGGGGTGCTAGTAGTCCAACGAGGGGTGCTAGTAGTCCACGAGGGGTGCTAGTAGTCCACGAGGGGTGCTAGTAGTCCACGAGGGGTGCTAGTAGTCCACGAGGGGTGCTAGTAGTCCACGAGGGGTGTTAGTAGTCCACGAGGGGTGCTAGTAGTCCACGAGGGGTGCTAGTAGTCCACGAGGGGTGCTAGTAGTCCACGAGGGGTGCTAGTAGTCCACGAGGGGTGCTAGTAGTCCACGAGGGGTGCTAGTAGTCCACGAGGGGTGTTAGTAGTCCACGAGGGGTGTTAGTAGTCCACGAGGGGTGCTAGTAGTCCACGAGGGGTGCTAGTAGTCCACGATGGACATGAACCCAGCTAACCATAGGTAGAAATAACGTTTTTATAGGGTTCCCCACAAGTTTTAGCCTTTTGTTTGAGTGTCCAGTTCTCTGTTAGTTAGGGGAACATTATATCTATGTTAGCAAAAAACCTTCTGAGAACCTTTAATAGCATGTTTTGATGTTACAATTTGACATTAACATTTGCTTAATGTAAAACAGAACCTATCTAGAACATGGTTACAATGTTCTCAGAATACACAATATTTATGTTCTAGAAACGTTTCATGGGAACGTTGCAAGAACATTTCTGTGTATCAGTTGTCGCCGTTCCCAAAGCAATGGTCCCCCCCGCCGTTCCCAAAGCAATTGTCCCCCCCGCCGTTCCCAAAGCAATGGTCCCCCCCCTGTTCCCAAAGCAATGGTCCCCCCGCCGTTCCCAAAGCAATGGTCCCCCCCCCGCCGTTCCCAAAGCAATGGTCCCCCCCGCCGTTCCCAAAGCAATGGTCCCCCCTCCCGCCGTTCCCAAAGCAATGGTCCCCCCGCCGTTCCCAAAGCAATGGTCCCCCCCGCCGTTCCCAAAGCAATGGTCCCCCCCGCCGTTCCCAAAGCAATGGTCCCCCCGCCGTTCCCAAAGCAATGGTCCCCCCCGCCGTTCCCAAAGCAATGGTCCCCCCCCGCCGTTCCCAAAGCAATGGTCCCCCCCGCCCAAAGCAATGGTCCCCCGCCGTCCCAAAGCAATGGTCCCCCGCCGTTCCCAAAGCAATGGTCCCCCCCGCCGTTCCCAAAGCAATGGTCCCCCCCGCCGTTCCCAAAGCAATGGTCCCCCCGCCGTTCCCAAAGCAATGGTCCCCCCGCCGTTCCCAAAGCAATGGTCCCCCCGCCGTTCCCAAAGCAATGGTCCCCCCCCGCCGTTCCCAAAGCAATGGTCCCCCCCGCCGTTCCCAAAGCAATGGTCCCCCCCGCCGTTCCCAAAGCAATGGTCCCCCGCCGTTCCCAAAGCAATGGTCCCCCCAAAAAAAAAAAATCATTAATTACATCAAGGCCCTGATTGGTGAACCGTTGACCCATTCATAGCTCTTTGCCTGTCAGCCAGGGACTAACACACAGTTCTTATAACATACAGTATTTTCAACTGACAAACATGATTACATTTACCCTAAAATGATTATTCAATATGTCCTCTCCTGGGATTTGAACTCACAACCACCAAGCTGTAGGCCCTAACAGCTTTATGTCGGCCCTAACAGCTCTACGTAGGCCCTAACAGCTTAATGTAGGCCCTGACAGCTTTATGTAGGCCCTAACAGCTCTACGTAGGCCCTAACAGCTTTATGTCGGCCCTAACAGCTTTATGTCGGCCCTAACAGCTTTATGTAGGCCCTAACAGCTTTATGTCTAACGCTCTAGGGCCCTAACAGCTTTATGTCGGCCCTAACAGCTTTATGTAGGCCCTAACAGCTCTACGTAGGCCCTAACAGCTTTGTAGGCCCTGACAGCTTTATGTAGGCCCTAACAGCTCTACCCTAACAGCTTTATGTCGGCCTAACAGCTTTATGTCCCCTAACAGCTTTATGTAGGCGCTCTACGCCCTAACAGCTTTATGTCGGCCCTAACAGCTTTATGTCGGCCCTTTAACAGCTTTATGTAGGCCCTAACAGCTCTACGTAGGCCCTAACAGCTTTATGTCGGCCCTAACAGCTCTACGTAGGCCCTAACAGCTTTATGTCGGCCTTAACAGCTCCATGTAGGCCCTAACAGTTTGTGGGCACCGTTTGTCACCGTTATTGTGTAATTAATGCATTGTTTAGTGTTGTGTTGTGTAGTGGCTTTGTTGGCATGCATCTAAAACAATTTTTGGGGAGTTTGCCCCACCAAGATTTACATGCTAAAATCGCCACTGATTACCATGTATATTAAACTATGGTGAATCGCTGTATGGTAATGTTTCAATGCTGTATGTACCATCAGTGCCACATCTGTTTTGAGCCCCACCTGTTTCGCAAAAACAATATATATGTTTTGCCTTTTTTTAATGTTATTTTATCACATATCAGTTTGCAAACAATGTACAAAAGAAAGAGTTAATAAAGACGTATAAATAAATAAATAATAAAGACAAGACTCTTTGTTGAGTAAGGCAGCTCCAACATGCAGGTGTTTCAGGGCTTCCTGTGGATAATGCGGAGCGCAAGGGTTGGTTATGTTCTCCAGTTGACCTGTGATAGGCTCAGTGTTCTGTCACTCATGGGGACACACATTTTGAATAAGATTTTACCAACTTTGCACAACTCTTAGGGCAACACGTATCCTTAGTTTTTGTCAAAATTGCTCAAGCTCAGAAAACTGTGTTGGGAGTCATTGATAGACAGCAATGTTCAAACCTTGTCTTTGATTTTCAAGCAAATTTAAGAAAGGACTAAGAAGAGAGCCTTCAGGAACACTCAACACCTCTTGGAAAGCCATCCTGTTGTGTCTTTGGCATTGGCAACTTTTTCTGTGACCTGCGTTCTTCTCTCCTCAAAGTGGACGAGAGATTGACTTCATCACAACTTGTATTTATGACAAGTTTATGTTGAATGCACCAAGCTGTCTGTTTTAACTACTAGCACACAGCTCAGACACCCAAGCATACCCCACCCACAAGACATGCCACCAGAGGTCTGTTTTAACTACTAGCACACAGCTCAGACACCCAAGCATACCCCACCCACAAGACATGCCACCAGAGGTCTGTTTTAACTACTAGCACACAGCTCAGACACCCAAGCATACCCCACCCACAAGACATGCCACCAGAGGTCTGTTTTAACTACTAACACACAGCTCAGACACCCATGCATACCCCACCCACAAGACATGCCACCAGAGGTCTCTTCACAGTCCCCAAGTCCAGAACAGACTATGGGAGGCGCACAGTACTACATAGAGCCATGACTACATGGTACTCTATTCCACAGTACCACATAGAGCCATGACTACATGGAACTCTATTCCACAGTACTACATAGAGCCATGACTACATGGAACTCTATTCCACAGTTTACAAGTGGCTGTTCCACATAGAGCCATGACTACATGGTACTACATGGTACTCTATTCCACAGTACTACATAGAGCCATGACTACATGGAACTCTATTCCACAGTACCACATAGAGCCATGACTACATGGAACTCTATTCCACAGTACTACATAGAGCCATGACTACATGGAACTCTATTCCACAGTACCACATAGAGCCATGACTACATGGAACTCTATTCCACAGTACTACATAGAGCCATGACTACATGGAACTCTATTCCACAGTACCACATAGAGCCATGACTACATGGAACTCTATTACACAGTACTACATAGAACCATGACTACATGGAACTCTATTCCACAGTACCACATAGAGCCATGACTACATGGAACTCTATTCCACAGTACTACATAGAGCCATGACTACATGGAACTCTATTCCACAGTACTACATAGAGCCATGACTACATGGAACTCTATTCCACAGTACTACATAGAGCCATGACTACATGGAACTCTATTCCACAGTACTACATAGAGCCATGACTACATGGAACTCTATTCCACAGTACTACATAGAGCCATGACTACATGGAACTCTATTCCACAGTACTACATAGATCCATGACTACAT
>NC_068444.1:333982-403982 GCF_023373465.1 Oncorhynchus keta
TCTCCTTCCCCACCAGCAGGTAAACTCCCTTTTACCTCTGTAGTCTGGTCTCCTTCCCCACCAGCAGGTAAACTCCCTCTTTACCTCTGTAGTCTGGTCTCCTTCCCCACCAGCAGGTAAACTCCCTTTACCTCTGTAGTCTGGTCTCCTTCCCCACCAGCAGGTAAACTCCCTCTTTACCTCTGTAGTCTGGTCTCCTTCACCACCAGCAGGTAAACTCCCTCTGTAGTCTGGTCTCCTTCACCACCAGCAGGTAAACTCCCTCTTACCTCTGTAGTCTGGTCTCCTTCACCACCAGCAGGTAAACTCCCTCTGTAGTCTGGTCTCCTTCACCACCAGCAGGTAAACTCCCTTTACCTCTGTAGTCTGGTCTCCTTCACCACCAGCAGGTAAACTCCCTCTGTAGTCTGGTCTCCTTCACCAACAGCAGGTAAACTCCCTCTTTACCTCTGTAGTCTGGTCTCCTTCACCACCAGCAGGTAAACTCCCTCTTTACCTCTGTAGTCTGGTCTCCTTCCCCACCAGCAGGTAAACTCCCTCTTTACCTCTGTAGTCTGGTCTCCTTCCCCACCAGCAGGTAAACTCCCTTTTACCTCTGTAGTCTGGTCTCCTTCCCCACCAGAAGGTAAACTCCCTCTTTACCTCTGTAGTCTGGTCTCCTTCACCACCAGCAGGTAAACTCCCTCTTTACCTCTGTAGTCTGGTCTCCTTCCCCACCAGCAGGTAAACTCCCTCTTTACCTCTGTAGTCTGGTCTCCTTCCCCACCAGCAGGTAAACTCCCTCTGTAGTCTGCTATCTTACCATACCCGGTCTGCTAGGTGGTTGCTATGTTACCATACCTGGTCTGCTAGGTGGTTGCTATGTTACCATACCCGGTCTGCTTGGTGGTTGCTATGTTACCATACCCGGTCTGCTAGGTGGTTGATATGTTACCATACCCGGCCCGCTAGGTGGTTGCTATGTTACCATACCCGGTCTGCTAGGTGGTTGCTATGTTACCATACCTGGTCTGCTAGGTGGTTGCTATGTTACCATACCCGGTCTGCTTGGTGGTTGCTATGTTACCATACCCGGTCTGCTAGGTGGTTGATATGTTACCATACCCGTTCTGCTAGGTGGTTGCTATGTTACCATACCCGGTCTGCTTGGTGGTTGCTATGTTACCATACCCAGTCTGCTAGGTGGTTGCTATGTTACCATACCCGGTCTGCTAGGTGGTTCATATGTTACCAGACCCGGTCTGCTAGGTGGTTGATATGTTACCATACCCAGTCTGCTAGGTGGTTGATATGTTACCATACCCAGTCTGCTAGGTGGTTGCTATGTTACCATACCCAGTCTGCTAGGTGGTTGATATGTTACCATACCCAGTCTGCTAGGTGGTTGATATGTTACCATACCCAGTCTGCTTGTTGGTTGATATGTTACCATACCCAGTCTGCTAGGTGGTTGATATGTTACCATACCCAGTCTGCTAGGTGATTGATATGTTACCAGACCCGGTCTGCTAGGTGGTTGATATGTTACCATACCCAGTCTGCTAGGTGGTTGCTATGTTACCATACCCAGTCTGCTAGGTGATTGATATGTTACCATACCCAGTCTGCTAGGTGGTTAATATGTTACCATACCCAGTCTGCTCAGTGGTTGATATGTTACCATACCCAGTCTGCTAGGTGGTTGCTATGTTACCATACCCAGTCTGCTAGGTGGTTGATATGTTACCATACCCAGTCTGCTAGGTGGTTGATATGTTACCATACCCAGTCTGCTAGGTGGTTGATATGTTACCATACCCAGTCTGCTAGGTGGTTGATATGTTACCATACCCAGTCTGCTAGGTGGTTGATATGTTACCATACCCGGTCTGCTAGGTGGTTGCTATGTTACCATACCCGGTCTGCTTGGTGGTTGCTATGTTACCATACCCAGTCTGCTAGGTGGTTGCTATGTTACCATACCCAGTCTGCTAGGTGGTTGATATGTTACCATACCCAGTCTGCTTGGTGGTTGCTATGTTACCATACCCAGTCTGCTAGGTGGTTCATATGTTACCAGACCCGGTCTGCTAGGTGGTTGATATGTTACCATACCCAGTCTGCTAGGTGGTTGATATGTTACCATACCCAGTCTGCTTGGTGGTTGATATGTTACCATACCCAGTCTGCTAGGTGGTTGATATGTTACCATACCCAGTCTGCTAGGTGGTTGCTATGTTACCATACCCAGTCTGCTAGGTGGTTGATATGTTACCAGACCCGGTCTGCTAGGTGGTTGATATGTTACCATACCCAGTCTGCTAGGTGGTTGCTATGTTACCAGACCCGGTCTGCTAGGTGGTTGATATGTTACCATACCCGGTCTGCTTGGTGGTTGCTATGTTACCAGACCCAGTCTGCTAGGTGGTTGCTATGTTACCAGACCCGGTCTGCTAGGTGGTTGATATGTTACCATACCCGGTCTGCTAGGTGGTTGATATGTTACCATACCCAGTCTGCTAGGTGGTTGATATGTTACCATACCCAGTCTGCTTGGTGGTTGCTATGTTACCATACCCGGTCTGCTAGGTGGTTGATATGTTACCATACCCGGTCTGCTAGGTGGTTGCTATGTTACCAGACCCGGTCTGCTAGGTGGTTGCTATGTTACCATACCCAGTCTGCTAGGTGGTTGCTATGTTACCAGACCCGGTCTGCTAGGTGGTTGATATGTTACCATACCCGGTCTGCTAGGTGGTTGCTATGTTACCAGACCCGGTCTGCTAGGTGGTTGCTATGTTACCATACCCAGTCTGCTAGGTGGTTGCTATGTTACCAGACCCGGTCTGCTAGGTGGTTGCTATGTTACCATACCCGGTCTGCTAGGTGGTTGCTATGTTACCATACCCGGTCTGCTAGGTGGTTGCTATGTTACCAGACCCGGTCTGCTAGGTGGTTGATATGTTACCATACCCGGTCTGCTTGGTGGTTGCTATGTTACCATACCCAGTCTGCTAGGTGGTTCATATGTTACCAGACCCGGTCTGCTAGGTGGTTCATATGTTACCAGACCCAGTCTGCTAGGTGGTTGCTATGTTACCATACCCAGTCTGCTAGGTGGTTGATATGTTACCATACCCAGTCTGCTAGGTGGTTGATATGTTACCATACCCAGTCTGCTAGGTGGTTGATATGTTACCATACCCAGTCTGCTTGGTGGTTGCTATGTAACCATACCCGGTCTGCTAGGTGGTTGCTATGTAACCATACCCGGTCTGCTAGGTGGTTGCTATGTAACCATACCCAGTCTGCTAGGTGGTTGCTATGTTACCATACCCGGTCTGCTAGGTGGTTGCTATGTTACCATACCCGGTCTGCTAGGTGGTTGCTATGTAACCATACCCAGTCTGCTAGGTGGTTGCTATGTAACCATACCCAGTCTGCTAGGTGGTTGATATGTTACCATACCCGGTCTGCTTGGTGGTTGCTATGTTACCATACCCAGTCTGCTAGGTGGTTCATATGTTACCATACCCGGTCTGCTAGGTGGTTGATATGTTACCATACCCAGTCTGCTAGGTGGTTGATATGTTACCATACCCAGTCTGCTAGGTGGTTGATATGTTACCATACCCAGTCTGCTTGGTGGTTGATATGTTACCATACCCAGTCTGCTAGGTGGTTGATATGTTACCATACCCATTCTGCTAGGTGGTTGATATGTTACCATACCCATTCTGCTAGGTGGTTGATATGTTACCATACCCAGTCTGCTTGGTGGTTGCTATGTTACCATACCCTGTCTGCTGGTGGTTGCTATGTTACCATACCCTGTCTGCTAGGTGGTTGCTATGTTACCATACCTGGTCTGCTGGTGGTTGCTATGTTACCATACCCAGTCTGCTAGGTGGTTGCTATGTTACCATACCTGGTCTGCTAGGTGGTTGCTATGTTACCATACCTGGTCTGCTGGTGGTTGCTATGTTACCATACCCAGTCTGCTAGGTGGTTGCTATGTAACCATACCCGGTCTGCTAGGTGGTTGCTATATTACCATACCCGGTCTGCTTGGTGGTTGCTATGTTACCATACCCAGTCTGCTAGGTGGTTCATATGTTACCATACCCGGTCTGCTTGGTGGTTGCTATGTTACCATACCCGGTCTGCTAGGTGGTTGATATGTTACCATACCCGGTCTGCTAGGTGGTTGCTATGTTACCATACCCGGTCTGCTTGGTGGTTGCTATGTTACCATACCCGGTCTGCTAGGTGGTTGCTATGTTACCATACCCGGTCTGCTTGGTGGTTGCTATGTTACCATACCCGGTCTGCTAGGTGGTTGCTATGTTACCATACCCGGTCTGCTTGGTGGTTGCTATGTAACCATACCCAGTCTGCTAGGTGGTTGCTATGTTACCATACCCAGTCTGCTAGGTGGTTGATATGTTACCATACCCGATCTGCTAGGTGGTTGCTATGTTACCATACCCGGTCTGCTAGGTGGTTGCTATGTTACCATACCCGGTCTGCTTGGTGGTTGCTATGTTACCATACCCGGTCTGCTAGGTGGTTGATATGTTACCATACCCGGTCTGCTAGGTGGTTGCTATGTTACCATACCCGGTCTGCTTGGTGGTTGCTATGTTACCATACCCGGTCTGCTAGGTGGTTGCTATGTTACCATACCCGGTCTGCTTGGTGGTTGCTATGTTACCATACCCGGTCTGCTAGGTGGTTGATATGTTACCATACCCGGTCTGCTAGGTGGTTGCTATGTAACCATACCCGGTCTGCTAGGTGGTTGCTATGTAACCATACCCGGTCTGCTAGGTGGTTGCTATGTAACCATACCCAGTCTGCTAGGTGGTTGCTATGTTACCATACCCGGTCTGCTAGGTGGTTGCTATGTTACCATACCCGGTCTGCTAGGTGGTTGCTATGTAACCATACCCAGTCTGCTAGGTGGTTGCTATGTAACCATACCCAGTCTGCTAGGTGGTTGATATATTACCATACCCGGTCTGCTTGGTGGTTGCTATGTTACCATACCCGGTCTGCTAGGTGGTTCATATGTTACCATACCCGGTCTGCTTGGTGGTTGATATGTTACCATACCCAGTCTGCTAGGTGGTTGATATGTTACCATACCCAGTCTGCTTGGTGGTTGATATGTTACCATACCCATTCTGCTAGGTGGTTGATATGTTACCATACCCAGTCTGCTTGGTGGTTGCTATGTTACCATACCCAGTCTGCTAGGTGGTTGATATGTTACCATACCCAGTCTGCTAGGTGGTTGCTATGTTACCATACCCAGTCTGCTAGGTGGTTGCTATGTTACCATACCCAGTCTGCTAGGTGGTTGATATGTTACCATACCCAGTCTGCTTGGTGGTTGCTATGTAACCATACCCAGTCTGCTTGGTGGTTGCTATGTTACCATACCCGGTCTGCTTGGTGGTTGCTATGTAACCATACCCAGTCTGCTAGGTGGTTGATATGTTACCATACCCAGTCTGCTTGGTGGTTGATATGTTACCATACCCAGTCTGCTAGGTGGTTGCTATGTTACCATACCCAGTCTGCTAGGTGGTTGATATGTTACCATACCCAGTCTGCTAGGTGGTTGATATGTTACCATACCCAGTCTGCTAGGTGGTTGATATGTTACCATACCCAGTCTGCTAGGTGGTTGCTATGTTACCATACCCAGTCTGCTTGGTGGTTGATATGTTACCATACCCAGTCTGCTAGGTGGTTGCTATGTTACCATACCCAGTCTGCTAGGTGGTTGATATGTTACCATACCCAGTCTGCTAGGTGGTTGATATGTTACCATACCCAGTCTGCTAGGTGGTTGCTATGTTACCATACCCAGTCTGCTAGGTGGTTGATATGTTACCATACCCAGTCTGCTAGGTGGTTGATATGTTACCATACCCGGTCTGCTTGGTGGTTGATATGTTACCATACCCAGTCTGCTAGGTGGTTGCTATGTTACCATACCCAGTCTGCTAGGTGGTTGCTATGTTACCATACCCAGTCTGCTAGGTGGTTGATATGTTACCATACCCGGTCTGCTTGGTGGTTGCTATGTTACCATACCCGGTCTGCTTGGTGGTTGCTATGTTACCATAACCGGTCTGCTAGGTGGTTGATATGTTACCATACCCAGTCTGCTAGGTGGTTGCTATGTTACCATACCCAGTCTGCTAGGTGGTTGATATGTTACCATACCCGGTCTGCTAGGTGGTTGATATGTTACCATACCCAGTCTGCTAGGTGGTTGCTATGTTACCATACCCAGTCTGCTAGGTGGTTGATATGTTACCATACCCGGTCTGCTAGGTGGTTGCTATGTTACCATACCCGGTCTGCTAGGTGGTTCATATGTTACCAGACCCGGTCTGCTAGGTGGTTGCTATGTTACCATACCCAGTCTGCTAGGTGGTTGCTATGTTACCATACCCAGTCTGCTAGGTGGTTGCTATGTTACCATACCCAGTCTGCTAGGTGGTTGCTATGTTACCATACCCAGTCTGCTAGGTGGTTGCTATGTAACCATACCCGGTCTGCTAGGTGGTTGCTATGTTACCATACCCGGTCTGCTAGGTGGTTCATATGTTACCAGACCCGGTCTGCTAGGTGGTTGCTATGTTACCATACCCAGTCTGCTAGGTGGTTGCTATGTTACCATACCCAGTCTGCTAGGTGGTTGATATGTTACCATACCCGGTCTGCTTGGTGGTTGCTATGTTACCATACCCGGTCTGCTAGGTGGTTCATATGTTACCAGACCCGGTCTGCTAGGTGGTTGCTATGTTACCATACCTGGTCTGCTAGGTGGTTGCTATGTTACCACACCCGGTCTGCTTGGTGGTTGCTATGTTACCATACCCAGTCTGCTTGGTGGTTGCTATGTTACCATACCCAGTCTGCTTGGTGGTTGCTATGTTACCATACCCGGTCTGCTAGGTGGTTGCTATGTTACCATACCCGGTCTGCTTGGTGGTTGCTATGTTACCATACCCAGTCTGCTAGGTGGTTGATATGTTACCATACCCAGTCTGCTAGGTGGTTGATATGTTACCATACCCAGTCTGCTTGGTGGTTGCTATGTTACCATACCCGGTCTGCTAGGTGGTTGATATGTTACCATACCCAGTCTGCTAGGTGGTTGCTATGTTACCATACCCGGTCTGCTAGGTGGTTGATATGTTACCATACCCAGTCTGCTAGGTGGTTGATATGTTACCATACCCAGTCTGCTAGGTGGTTGCTATGTTACCATACCCGGTCTGCTAGGTGGTTGATATGTTACCATACCCAGTCTGCTAGGTGGTTGCTATGTTACCATACCCGGTCTGCTAGGTGGTTGCTATGTTACCATACCCAGTCTGCTTGGTGGTTGCTATGTTACCATACCCGGTCTGCTAGGTGGTTGATATGTTACCATACCCAGTCTGCTAGGTGGTTGCTATGTTACCATACCCGGTCTGCTAGGTGGTTGCTATGTTACCATACCCAGTCTGCTTGGTGGTTGCTATGTTACCATACCCGGTCTGCTAGGTGGTTGATATGTTACCATACCCAGTCTGCTAGGTGGTTGCTATGTTACCATACCCGGTCTGCTAGGTGGTTGATATGTTACCATACCCAGTCTGCTAGGTCGTTGATATGTTACCATACCCAGTCTGCTAGGTGGTTGCTATGTTACCATACCCAGTCTGCTAGGTGGTTGATATGTTACCATACCCAGTCTGCTAGGTGGTTGCTATGTTACCATACCCAGTCTGCTAGGTGGTTGATATGTTACCATACCCAGTCTGCTAGGTGGTTGCTATGTTACCATACCCAGTCTGCTAGGTGGTTGATATGTTACCAGACCCGGTCTGCTAGGTGGTTGCTATGTTACCATACCCGGTCTGCTAGGTGGTTGCTATGTTACCATACCCAGTCTGCTAGGTGGTTGATATGTTACCATACCCAGTCTGCTAGGTGGTTGATATGTTACCATACCCAGTCTGCTAGGTGGTTGCTATGTTACCATACCCGGTCTGCTAGGTGGTTGCTATGTTACCATACCTGATCTGCTAGGTGGTTGCTATGTTACCATACCTGGTCTGCTTGGTGGTTGCTATGTTACCATACCCAGTCTGCTAGGTGGTTGCTATGTTACCATACCCAGTCTGCTAGGTGGTTACTATGTTACCATACCCAGTCTGCTTGGTGGTTGCTATGTTACCATACCCAGTCTGCTTGGTGGTTGATATGTTACCATACCCAGTCTGCTTGGTGGTTGATATGTTACCATACCCAGTCTGCTAGGTGGTTGATATGTTACCATACCCAGTCTGCTTGGTGGTTGCTATGTTACCATACCCAGTCTGCTAGGTGGTTGATATGTAACCATACCCAGTCTGCTAGGTGGTTGCTATGTTACCATACCCAGTCTGCTAGGTGGTTGATATGTTACCATACCCAGTCTGCTTGGTGGTTGATATGTAACCATACCCAGTCTGCTAGGTGGTTGCTATGTTACCATACCCAGTCTGCTAGGTGGTTGATATGTTACCATACCCAGTCTGCCAGGTGGTTGATATGTTACCATACCCAGTCTGCTAGGTGGTTGATATGTTACCATACCCAGTCTGCTAGGTGGTTGCTATGTTACCATACCTGGTCTGCTAGGTGGTTGATATGTTACCATACCCAGTCTGCTTGGTGGTTGCTATGTTACCATACCCGGTCTGCTTGGTGGTTGATATGTTACCATACCCAGTCTGCTAGGTGGTTGCTATGTTACCATACCCAGTCTGCTAGGTGGTTGCTATGTTACCATACCCAGTCTGCTAGGTGGTTGATATGTTACCATACCCAGTCTGCTAGGTGGTTGCTATGTTACCATACCCAGTCTGCCAGGTGGTTGATATGTTACCATACCCAGTCTGCTAGGTGGTTGATATGTTACCATACCCAGTCTGCTAGGTGGTTGCTATGTTACCATACCCAGTCTGCTAGGTGGTTGATATGTTACCATACCCAGTCTGCTAGGTGGTTGATATGTTACCATACCCAGTCTGCTTGGTGGTTGCTATGTTACCATACCCAGTCTGCTAGGTGGTTGATATGTTACCATACCCAGTCTGCTAGGTGGTTGATATGTTACCATACCCAGTCTGCTAGGTGGTTGCTATGTTACCATACCCAGTCTGCTAGGTGGTTGATATGTTACCATACCCAGTCTGCTAGGTGGTTGCTATGTTACCATACCCAGTCTGCTAGGTGGTTGATATGTTACCATACCCAGTCTGCTAGGTGGTTGATATGTTACCATACCCAGTCTGCTAGGTGGTTGCTATGTTACCATACCCAGTCTGCTAGGTGGTTGATATGTTACCATACCCAGTCTGCTAGGTGGTTGCTATGTTACCATACCCAGTCTGCTAGGTGGAATATGTTACCATACCCAGTCTGCTAGGTGGTTGATATGTTACCATACCCAGTCTGCTAGGTGGTTGATATGTTACCATACCCAGTCTGCTAGGTGGTTGCTATGTTACCATACCCAGTCTGCTAGGTGGTTGATATGTTACCATACCCAGTCTGCTTGGTGGTTGATATGTTAAAGTCCCCAGGACATTCACAGTATTAGGACTGCCTTCCCGTCTTGTGCACCAGACTCATGGAATAGTCTAGAATCCCTGCTTCATCTAGATGTGTTAGTGCTACTGAATGGAATAGTCTAGAATCCACACTTCATCTGGATGTGTTAGTGCTACTGAATGGAATAGTCTAGAATCCACACTTCATCTGGATGTGTTAGTGCTACTGAATGGAATAGTCTAGAATCCCTGCTTCATCTAGATGTGTTAGTGCTACTGAATGGAATAGTCTAGAATCCATGCTTCATCTAGATGTGTTAGTGCTACTGAATGGAATAGTCTAGAATCCCTGCTTCATCTAGATGTGTTAGTGCTACTGAATGGAATAGTCTAGAATCCCTGCTTCATCTAGATGTGTTAGTGCTACTGAATGGAATAGTCTAGAATCCCTGCTTCATCTAGATGTGTTAGTGCTACTGAATGGAATAGTCTAGAATCCACACTTCATCTGGATGTGTTAGTGCTACTGAATGGAATAGTCTAGAATCCCTGCTTCATCTAGATGTGTTAGTGCTACTGAATGGAATAGTCTAGAATCCACACTTCATCTGGATGTGTTAGTGCTACTGAATGGAATAGTCTAGAATCCCTGCTTCATCTAGATGTGTTAGTGCTACTGAATGGAATAGTCTAGAATCCCTGATTCATCTAGATGTGTTAGTGCTACTGAATGGAGTAGTCTAGAATCCACACTTCATCTGGATGTGTTAGTGCTACTGAATGGAATAGTCTAGAATCCCTGATTCATCTAGATGTGTTAGTGCTACTGAATGGAATAGTCTAGAATCCACACTTCATCTGGATGTGTTAGTGCTACTGAATGTAATAGTCTAGAATCCATGCTTCATCTAGATGTGTTAGTGCTACTGAATGGAATAGTCTAGAATCCCTGCTTCATCTAGATGTGTTAGTGCTACTGAATGGAATAGTCTAGAATCCCTGATTCATCTAGATGTGTTAGTGCTACTGAATGGAATAGTCTAGAATCCACACTTCATCTGGATGTGTTAGTGCTACTGAATGGAATAGTCTAGAATCCCTGCTTCATCTGGATGTGTTAGTGCTACTGAATGGAATAGTCTAGAATCCCTGCTTCATCTAGATGTGTTAGTGCTACTGAATGGAATAGTCTAGAATCCATGCTTCATCTAGATGTGTTAGTGCTACTGAATGGAATAGTCTAGAATCCCTGCTTCATCTAGATGTGTTAGTGTTTTAATGATGTGATGGTTGTGTGTTTTAATGATGTGATGTATTGATGGTTGTATGTTTTAATGATGTGATGTATTGATGGTTGTGTGTTTTAATGATGTGATGTATTGATGGTTGTGTGTTTTAATGATGTGATGTATTGATGGTTGTGTGTTTTAATGATGTGATGTATTGATGGTTGTGTGTTTTAATGATGTGATGTATTGATGGTTGTGTGTTTTAATGATGTGATGTATTGATGGTTGTGTGTTTTAATGATGTGATGTATTGATGGTTGTGTGTTTTAATGATGTGATGTATTGATGGTTGTGTGTTTTAATGATGTGATGTATTGATGGTTGTGTGTTTTAATGATGTGATGTATTGATTGTTGTGTGTTTTAATGATGTGATGTATTGATGGTTGTGTGTTTTAATGATGTGATGTATTGATGGTTGTGTGTTTTAATGATGTGATGTATTGATGGTTGTGTGTTTTAATGATGTGATGTATTGATGGTTGTGTGTTTTGTAGAAATACAAGTGAATTACACAAATGTGTAAATACAAATATATGGCATATTGCCACTTTGGACGCAGACAAAGACTTTATGGTTAAATACCGAGAGCACAGTCACACAAAGTGGTACCCAGTGAAATAAACATGTCTGAACAATCCTTCATTAAACAAAAGCAACACATTACCAGTCAAAAGCAACACATTACCAGTCAAAAGCAACACATTTCCTGTCAAAAGCAACACATTTCCTGTCAAAAGCAACACATTTCCTGTCAAAAGCAACACATTTCCTGTCAAAAGCAACACATTTCCTGTCAAAAGCAACAAATATAACAAATAAACAACAAAGTGCTTTTTTAAAGACAAATGTGGACAAACAGCAGTTACTACATTTAACATTACATTTAAGTCATTTAGCAGACGCTCTTATCCAGAGCGACTAAAAACTTTTCTGTGCTCATCAACATTTTAAGTATAGTGTGGGCTGTTCCTCCAAACCCTTCATCCTAAACAGTAGAGATAGAGATCCTACCATAGAAACAGAATGATAAGGGCCTGGAACCAATTTCACTGGGAAACTCATGGCTGCCTGCTATTGTGATGCAATCATTTCCATGGTAATGTAGAATATGTAGAATGTTAATTCAAATTATGTTACCTGATGTGGCTCATGCAATTGAAATGTCAGTTGAGTTGAATCAACAAATCACAGGGTAGCAGGGCGGCAGGGTAGCCTAGTGGTTAGAGTGTAGAGGTGGCAGGGTAGCCTAGTGGTTAGAGTGTAGAGGCGGCAGGGTAGCCTAGTGGTTAGAGTGTAGAGGTGGCAGGGTAGCCTAGTGGTTAGAGTGTAGAGGCGGCAGGGTAGCCTAGTGGTTAGAGTGTAGAGGTGGCAGGGTAGCCTAGTGGTTAGAGTGTAGAGGCGGCAGGGTAGCCTAGTGGTTAGAGTGTAGAGGCGGCAGGGTAGCCTAGTGGTTAGAGTGTAGAGGCGGCAGGGTAGCCTGGTGGTTAGAGTGGTAGAGGCGGCAGGGTAGCCTAGTGGTTAGAGTGTAGAGGTGGCAGGGTAGCCTAGTGGTTAGAGTGTAGAGGTGGCAGGGTACCTAAAGCCTAGTGGTTAGAGTGTAGAGGTGGCAGGGTAGCCTAGTGGTTAGAGTGTAGAGGCGGCAGGGTAGCCTAGTGGTTAGAGTGTAGAGGCGGCAGGGTAGCCTAGTGGTTAGAGTGTAGAGGTGGCAGGGTAGCCTAGTGGTTAGAGTGTGGAGGTGGCAGGGTAGCCTAGTGGTTAGAGTGTAGAGGCGGCAGGGTAGCCTAGTGGTTAGAGTGTAGAGGTGGCAGGGTAGCCTAGTGGTTAGAGTGTAGAGGCGGCAGGGTAGCCTAGTGGTTAGAGTGTAGAGGTGGCAGGGTAGCCTAGTGGTTAGAGTGTAGAGGCGGCAGGGTAGCCTAGTGGTTAGTGTAGAGGCGGCAGGGTAGCCTAGTGGTTAGAGTGTAGAGGTGGCAGGGTAGCCTAGTGGTTAGAGTGTAGAGGCGGCAGGGTAGCCTAGTGGTTAGAGTGTAGAGGTGGCAGGGTAGCCTAGTGGTTAGAGTGTAGAGGCGGCAGGGTAGCCTAGTGGTTAGAGCATTGGACTAGTAAAATAAAGGTAAAAAAAAAACAGAAGATATTTTACTTCCTCCTTTGGTCCTATGGGTACATTCGTAATGGTCGCCAGTCTATTCATGATATTTCTATGGATCTTACCACATCCCCAGTTCCTCAACTGAAGACATCGACAAAGTATCAATTTAGCTTCACCTCTCCTCTGTGGCACTGCACTGAAGAAGTCATATCATCCACTAAAACACTCAATTCTGGCCTCCCGAGTGGCGCAGCGATCTAAGATACTGCATCACAGTGTTGCAGTGTCACTACAGCCTGGGGTTCGATCCCATAGTCCCATAGGGCGGCACACAATTGGCCCAGCGTCGCACAGGTTAGGGAAATGTTTGGCCGGGGGGGGGTTTACTTTTCTCATTGCACTCTAGTAACTCCTTGTGGAGGGCCAGATGCCAGTAGGCCGACTTCAGTTGAACTGTGTTCCCTACAACACATTGGTGCAGCTGGTTTCCAGGTTAAGAGAGCGGTGTTAAGAAGCGCGGCTTGGCGGGTCATGTTTCGGAGGACGCATGACTTGACTTTCACCTCTCCCGAGCCCGTTGGGGAGTAGCAGCGATGAGACAAGATTATAATAATGACATTGGGGAATAAAAAGGGAGTAAAAATTAAAAGAAAAATTACAAAAAAAAACTACAAAGCAATCATAATGAGTATATAAACAATTAGCATCACACACACACGACTTTGGTTAGCATTTAGCATCACACACACTACTGTGGTTAGCATCACACACACACACACACACACTCCTGTGGTTATCATTTAGAATCACACACACACTACTGTGGTTCGCATTTAGCATATTTTAGAAGAGTGTTGCAGAAAACAGAAAACACAGAAACACTGTGGGATTCTGCTGTTGGTCCATTCTGTTCTTCACTACTGTCACATATTACAGCTGGAGCTGAGGTCGTATTGGAGTGACCCCATATACATCAACATCATTACTATTAAAAGCTGTTCGGTCTGTTCTGATTCCGATAAAATGTTGAGAGGAAACCAGCGTATCCTTGTCTTCTAGCAGTAACAACATTTTGTTAAGTCTGTTATCTGCCTAAGGCACTGCTGTGTTTCAGCCTGGTTTAACTAACTAGAACAGTCCAAAATATTTAGAAGATTTTTATATATATATATATATATAAAAAATCCACTGTTTTTCTCCCAAATCAAACTTGGACATAACTGCTATCTTAAACATATTTAGAAATGACTAGATTTGTATCAAAGTGTCTTCCCATAATATATAAAAACTGATAGTGGTTTATAGTCCAGTCTCTCTGGAATTGTCCAGCAACACAACAGAGTCTAATTGTACAGGAGATGGAGCTACAGCTGATGTCAACCTCTCACAGAGTCTAATTGTACAGGAGATGGAGCTACAGCTGATGTCAACCTCTCACAGAGTCTAATTGTAGAGGAGATGGCGCTACAGCTGATGTCAACCTCTCACAGAGTCTTGCAGGTTCATGGGTTAGAGGTCAGCGGTTTGTCAGAGGACAGCCACCAGAAAGGGTCTCTCTGGGATGGTCATAAAACACAGGAGAACCCCGAGACCCCCGTATCAAATCTCCCAGCTGTCACTGAAATACTGGTCTTCCTCCTCCTCCTCCATGATCTCATTATCTTTCTCCTCCTCCTCCGCCTCCTCATCATTAAGCTGTGTCAGCATGGTGTGTAGAGTAGCCTTCACCTCCCTCACCTCCTGCTCCAGGGACTGTGGTGTTGTGGTTAAGGAATAGAACATAGCTGATATACTTACACAAAAACACACTCCCTTCCTCCTCTGAGCAGATTTAGGATGGAGGTGGACATTGTAATATCCATGATAATATTCATGCCGACTCTGATCAATCTGCTGGAGCTGATGACAATTCATCACTTTCCTTCTTAATGAGGAGGCTGATTGAATAGAAAATATTAAATGTTTTTCTCTCTCTGCTTCTCTACAATACATAGTTGTTAAGATAAGGGAAGGTAATGTGTTAACATGTAGGAGAAACCTGCTTCTAGGCTCATCGACCTGCACGCCGCCTGACTACACTTTTCCCACAGTCTACCAGCCCCAAATGATCCTCTGGTTCTTCTCTGTAGAGTGACAGAGTGGTCAGAGAGAACCACAGATACCCTGTCTAACTAGCTGAGCCAGTCAGACAGACAGACACACACACACAGACACAAAAACAAACCCCCTCTGGTAACTCACACACGCCCCCTCTGGTAACTCACACACGCCCCCTCTGGTAACTCACACACGCCCCCTCTGGTAACTCACACACGCCCCCTCTGGTAACTCACACACGCCCCTCTGGTAACTCACACACGCCCCCTCTGGTAACTCACACACGCCCCCTCTGGTAACTCACACACGCCCCCTCTGGTAACTCACACACGCCCCCTCTGGTAACTCACACACGCCCCTCTGGTAACTCACACACGCCCCCTCTGGTAACTCACACACGCCCCCTCTGGTAACTCACACACGCCCCCTCTGGTAACTCACACACGCCCCCTCTGGTAACTCACACACGCCCCCTCTGGTAACTCACACACGCCCCCTCTGGTAACTCACACACACCCCCTCTGGTAACTCACACACACCCCCTCTGGTAACTCACACACACCCCCTCTGGTAACTCACACACACCCCCTCTGGTAACTCACACACACCCCCTCTGGTAACTCACACACACCCCGTCTGGTAACTCACACACACCCCCTCACACACACACACCGTACAGAAACAGGTAAAGGATATGAGTGAGATCCTGGTCTTTGTTCTGTATGGCTGTCTGGAGGTCATCCTCCAGAATCAACAGCCTATCACTGATCTCCTCACACTGGTCGGTCAGCTCTATAGTCAGGTCTGCTGTTAGCCCTGCTGCTTCACTGCCACTGTCCTCCTGAGAAAGAAAGATAGAGAAGGTGAGAGAGAGAGGGACAGAGAGAAGGTGAGAGAGAGAGGGACAGAGAGTGAGGGACAGAGAGAAGGTGGGAGAGAGAGGGACAGAGAGAAGGTGAGAGAGAGAGGGACAGAGAGAGAGGGACAGAGAGAAGGTGAGAGAGAGAGGGACAGAGAGAGAGGGACAGAGAGAGGGAGAGAGAGAGAGGGACAGAGAGAAGGTGAGAGAGAGAGAGGGACAGAGAGAAGGTGAGAGAGAGAGAGGGACAGAGAGAAGGTGAGAGAGAGAGAGGGACAGAGAGAAGGTGAGAGAGAGAGAGGGACAGAGAGAAGGTGAGAGAGAGAGAGGGACAGAGAGAAGGTGAGAGAGAGAGAGGGACAGAGAGAAGGTGAGAGAGAGAGAGGGACAGAGAGAAGGTGAGAGAGAGAGAGGGACAGAGAGAAGGTGAGAGAGAGAGGGACAGAGAGAAGGTGAGAGAGAGAGAGGGACAGAGAGAAGGTGAGAGAGAGAGGGACAGAGAGTGAGGGACAGAGAGAAGGTGAGAGAGAGAGAGGGACAGAGAGAAGGTGAGAGAGAGAGGGACAGAGAGTGAGGGACAGAGAGAAGGTGAGAGAGAGAGAGGGACAGAGAGTGAGGGACAGAGAGAAGGTGAGAGAGAGGGACAGAGAGAAGGTGAGAGAGAGAGGGACAGAGAGTGAGGGACAGAGAGAAGGTGAGAGAGTGAGGGACAGAGAGAAGGTGAGAGAGAGAGGGACAGAGAGAAGGTGAGAGAGAGAGGGACAGAGAGTGAGGGACAGAGAGAAGGTGAGAGAGAGAGGGACAGAGAGTGAGGGACAGAGAGAAGGTGAGAGAGAGAGAGGGACACAGAGAAGGTGAGAGAGTGAGGGACAGAGAGAAGGTGAGAGAGAGAGAGAGAGAGAGAGAGAGAGGGACAGAGAGAAGGTGAGAGAGAGGGTGAGATGGATATTTAAATTGGTTATATTAAAAATGTTTAATTTGATCCTGAGTGTAGGTTATTTCCCTGACATCTGGAATCAAGGACTCATAAACCCAATCTTTAAGAACTGATACAAATTTGACCCTAACAATTACAGAGGCATTGGTGTTTATTTTTTAAATGTATTTTTCCTTTATTTAACTTGGCAAGTCAGTTAAGAACACATTTTTATTTACAATGACTGCCTAGGAACAGTGGGTTAACTGCCTGTTCAGGGGCAGAACGACAGATTTGTACCTTGTCAGCTCGGGGGTTTGAACTTGCAACCTTCCGGTTACTAGTCCAACGCTCTAACCACTACCCTGCCGCCCCCACTGTGTGAACAGTAACCTGGGGAAGGTTTTCTGTAGAATTATAAATGTAAGAGTTCCAAACTTCCTTAATAAGCACAATGTCTTGGGTAAAAGTCAAATTGGATTTATACCGAAACATCGTACGACTGATGATATTTACACCCTACACACCCTGATAGATTAACATGTCCACCAAAATAATACCAAAATATACGCTTGCTTTGTCAACTTCCAAAAAGCATTTGATTCCATTTGGCAGACAGGACTGTTCTACAAGTTCTTGAAAGTGGTGTAGGGGGTAAAACATATTTCATAATTAAATCAATGTATACTGGCAATATGCACAGCATTAAAATTGGAAAGAAAAAATATGAATTCTTTAACCAGGGGTGGGGCCTGAGGTTTGTCATGTCGTCTAGGGGGGTGGATCTTTGCTATAAAGGATCCCATTTGCCATTATGTTGGGACTCTCAACTTTTCATTAGAGATACTGAACTGTTGAAAGTCAAAATGCTATTGCAAATGCTTAATTATTATTAAAGGTGAAGATTAAGCATAACTCTGACTCGTGTGATTTGCTCTCTCATCATTTGGTAATTAAGGACATTTCCACGACGGGGATGGGATGTGAATCTTCACTCGGTGACCGCTCCTGACGACCTAGGTAATCGTGCACAAGGGATCCCTCAAACTCGGGATCTCAGGGAGACCACACTTCGGGAACGGAGGAGATGGACCAACCTAAGATCTGAGAGGCAGCGAGCCGAGTGGATACCACATCCCGAACATAGTTAAAAAAGAAGAAAAAAAGAGGTGAGATGAGCAAACCACATTTGAAGTTGAGTTGGATAGGACTTAGAGCTTGGTGAAGCCCTAGTGGAAGAAGGACCTCATTCTGTGTATCTGTGTGATTGTCTAAGTGACTCTCAGAGGTGGTGAATTCCAATTATTTTAAATGTGCTAGCCAGGTATGCATATGGGTTACTCTGTGTGAGTACTGTGTAGGAGCGTTCTGTGTGGGCGCGGTACTCTGTGTGGGTTACCTTTTTATGTTCTGATGTTCTGTGTGGACATCTGACCAGTTCTGTGTGGGTGATCAGTAAAATTCTGTGTGAAGTACTTAAGGAATTCCTGTTGTAACTGTTTTCTCTCCCTGTGTGTGTGGGTGTGTGAGAGAAAGTGGGAGTGAGATTGTGTGTGTGTGAGACTAAGGAGCCATGGGCACGAGTGCAAAGAACCAGGCATTCCGGACCCTCCTACTGGAGCCTTGAAGGTTATGGTAGATAAATGGGGTAGGGATATTCTGGAACAGGTACTTCTATGGCATAAAGAGGGTGGTTTTCCTTTGACAGGGACACTAAGTGTGACGCTGTTAGATGAGGTAAGACAGAGATTGGTAGAGAAGGAAGGTAAACTAGGAAAAAAGGATCAAATTGACTGGGTGAAATTCAGGAAATGGGAAAGGGAAGCTGACAGACGGAAGAAAAGACAGGACACATTTCGGGGAAAACCCTGTCAGAATATGGTAGTTCAGACTGAGGAAGGAGAAAAGAAGGGGAAAGATGAAACAGTGAGAAGGAATAGGAAGGATGATGATGACAGAGACTGTCCCCCTCCCTACTGTACTCCTCAAACTCTCTACCCAGTGTTGCTGGACCTCCCTCCTCCTCAGGCGCTCCTGCTGATCCGCTGGATACAAGACCACTACAACCTGCAGCCCCACCCCTGTCTCTCCCAACACCACGGTGATTGATCGTCTGGCACGGAGCCTGGCTGAAGTCCTGACAGGGTCTGGAGTGACTCCGGCCAGTCTCACTGGAGGCGCAGTGGGGGGAGCACGCCAGAAGGGAAAAAAATCAACAATCCTTTTCTCAAGGCTCCTCCACTCAGCTCCAGCTGACTCCCCCGTTGAAGGACCGTCTACGGACCAGGACGGAGAGGCGTGCCTCTACCCCATTCCCATACGACCCAGCATCCGACATGTATCATCAATACCCTCTGATGGCCTGTCCTAACCCTCAGCCTCAACCTGATGATGCTAATGCTGCTGCCGCCGCAGCATGGAACCCCATTGTGTATGTCCAGAGGACGTGGAGTCATGATGAAATCAAAGACATTGTAGAGGACCTACCAGACCCAAGTGAGGACGCTGTGAAATATTCTGCAGAGATGAGGGTATTAATGGGTCAGTACAAACCATCTTCTGCTGAGATAGCCCATATCTGTAAAAAGAAACTGGGACTCAGGTGGGCGGATGTACAGGGACAGTTTGATTGCAACTACCTGTGGGCTGAGAATGGCGCATATCAGGACCAGATAACGGCGCTGCTGGCCAGGATTGTGGAGATGTATCCAACTAAGACCGACTGGACTGCTATCAGAGAATGCACTATGAAGGGGAATGCATCGCCAACTAAGACCGACTGGACTGCTATCAGAGAATGCACTATGAAGGGGAATGCATCGCCAACTAAGACTGACTGGACTGCTATCAGAGAATGCACTATGAAGAAAGATGAGGGCCTGGAGGCTTTCAGGAAGAGACTTGAGACCTGTTTCAGGCTACACAGCGGTATCAGACCAAACGAACACGCATATGGGGATCTACTGAAAGACGCCCTAGTGAGGGGTCTGACACCGGGCCTGGAGAAAGCTGTGAGGACTACCTGCATCAGTTGGGAGACTGAGCCATTAGCAATGGTGGTACAGCACTGCAAGCATGCTGAGAGACAACAAAGTACTCAGAAGGAAGAAAAAATAAAGGAAGAAAAAGTAAAGACACAGAAACTACAGGCTGCTCAGATGACGTTTTACAAGGGAGCAGCCCCAGCAGGGACAGGACGAGGGGGTGGAGTGCGCAGGTGCTACAACTGTGGGAAGCCGGGTCATTTTGCTGCTGACTGCTCTGAGCCAATGAATCCACAGAGGAACAAAGACAGGGGCGGACCGAGAAGAGGGGCCCGAGAGGAGGGGGCAAGAAGAGGAGGAAAAGGAGCACATGCATGGACAGCCCCATTCCAACAACAGCCGTGGCAGCCACCTCCCAAGCAATGGCAGGTCGGGCCACCTCACGGGGTCCAGCAACAGCAACAGTGGGGACCACAAGGAGTCCCTCCATGCAAAGGACAAACTGGAGCCTGGCAGACGGGGCCGTCGGCACAGACGACCCTGTACAATCCAGGACAGGGACAGAAGGAGGAGTATTGACATGATGAGAAGACAGGGACAGTTGAGCTGAAATCCTCAGAGCAACAAGAGCATTTGTTTTTAAAGTGTCACACCCTTCCGAGAGTAGAGCCAACAGTGGAGGCTTGCGTCAATGGTGAGTCATTCATATTTCTTGTTGATACTGGGGCTGCTATGTCTGTCATTACCTGCAAGGCTATGATAAAACCTCCCATGTCTAATGAAATAGTCAAAACTATAGGGGATATTTCTCTCTGAAGTAAAGTCTTTCTTTGTGTAAGTTCCTAAGACCTGTGGTTTGTCATGTCGACTAGGGGGGGGTGGATCTTTGCTATAAAAGATCTCAGTTGCCATTATGTTGGGACCCTCAACTTTTCATTAGAGATACTGAACTGTTGAAAGTCAAAATGCTATTGCAAAAGCTTAATTATTATTAAAGGTGAAGATGAAGCATAACTCTGACGGGTGTGTGATTTGCTCTCTCATCATTTGGTAATTAAGGAAATTTCCACGACAATACTGGCGTTTACCTCAGCTCATTGGCTATCTACCCAGCTAGATTTCAAGAAGATCAGTCCGTCATTGGGCAGAAATACAGTCAATCAACGAAGCTTCGCTAAAATTATTGGTGCGCAAGGTAGTCTGCTCGTCGTCTTCAAATCAGTTCACTTCGGTCAATACTCCCCCGCAAAAAAAACAATGACGTTTGGCTGTGTTACAAACATCCAGGGGAATGTACTGAAACCCACCATGACTAGATAAACATCCAGAGGAATGTACTGAAACCCACCATGACTACATAAACATCCAGAGGAATGTACTGAAACCCACCATGACTAGATAAACATCCAGAGGAATGTACTGAAACCCACCATGACTAGATAAACATCCAGAGGAATGCACTGAAACCCACCATGACTAGATAAACATCCAGAGGAATGTACTGAAACCCACCATGACTAGATAAACATCCAGAGGAATGTACTGAAACCCACCATGACTAGATAAACATCCAGAGGAATAAACACTGAAACCCACCATGACTAGATAAACATCCAGAGGAATGTACTGAAACCCACCATGACTAGATAAACATCCAGAGGAATGTACTGAAACCCACCATGACTAGATAAACATCCAGAGGAATGTACTGAAACCCACCATGACTAGATAAACATCCAGAGGAATGCACTGAAACCCACCATGACTAGATAAACATCCAGAGGAATGTACTGAAACCCACCATGACTAGATAAACATCCAGAGGAATGTACTGAAACCCACCATGACTAGATAAACATCCAGAGGAATGTACTGAAACCCACCATGACTAGATAAACATCCAGAGGAATGTACTGAAACCCACCATGACTAGATAAACATCCAGAGGAATGTACTGAAACCCACCATGACTAGATAAACATCCAGAGGAATGTACTGAAACCCACCATGACTAGATAAAACATCCAGAGGAATGAATACTGAAACCCACCATGATGATAAACTAGATAAACATCCAGAGGAATGTACTGAAACCCACCATGACTAGATAAACATCCAGAGGAATGCACTGAAACCCACCATGACTAGATAAACATCCAGAGATAAACATCCAGAGAGAATGTACTGAAACCCACCATGACTAGATAAACATCCAGAGGAATGTACTGAAACCCACCATGACTAGATAAACATCCAGAGGAATGTACTGAAACCCACCATGACTAGATAAACATCCAGAGGAATGTACTGAAACCCACCATGACTAGATAAACATCCAGAGGAATGTACTGAAACCCACCATGACTAGATAAACATCCAGAGGAATGTACTGAAACCCACCATGACTAGATAAACATCCAGAGGAATGTACTGAAACCCACCATGACTAGATAAACATCCAGAGGAATGTACTGAAACCCACCATGACTAGATAAACATCCAGAGGAATGTACTGAAACCCACCATGACTAGATAAACATCCAGAAGGAAACCCACCATGATGATAAACACAGAGGAATGTACTGAAACCCACCATGACTAGATAAACATCCAGAGGAATGTACTGAAACCCACCATGACTAGATAAACATCCCACCATGACTAGATAAACATCCAGAGGAATGTACTGAAACCCACCATGACTAGATAAACATCCAGAGGAATGTACTGAAACCCACCATGACTAGATAAACATCCAGAGGAATGTACTGAAACCCACCATGACTAGATAAACATCCAGAGGAATGTACTGAAACCCACCATGACTAGATAAACATCCAGAGGAATGTACTGAAACCCACCATGACTATGATAAACATCCAGAGGAATGTACTGAAACCCACCATGACTAGATAAACATCCAGAGGAATGTACTGAAACCCACCATGACTAGATAAACATCCAGAGGAATGTACTGAAACCCACCATGACTAGATAAACATCCAGAGGAATGTACTGAAACCCACCATGACTAGATAAACATCCAGAGGAATGTACTGAAACCCACCATGACTAGATAAACATCCAGAGGAATGTACTGAAACCCACCATGACTAGATAAACATCCAGAGGAATGTACTGAAACCCACCATGACTAGATAAACATCCAGAGGAATGTACTGAAACCCACCATGACTAGATAAACATCCAGAGGAATGTACTGAAACCCACCATGACTAGATAAACATCCAGAGGAATGTACTGAAACCCACCATGACTAGATAAACATCCAGAGGAATGTACTGAAACCCACCATGACTAGATAAACATCCAGAGGAATGCACTGAAACCCACCATGACTAGATAAACATCCAGAGGAATGTACTGAAACCCACCATGACTAGATAAACATCCAGATGACTAGATAAACATCCAGAGGAATGTACTGAAACCCACCATGACTAGATAAACATCCAGAGGAATGTACTGAAACCCACCATGACTAGATAAACATCCAGAGGAATGTACTGAAACCCACCATGACTAGATAAACATCCAGAGGAATGTACTGAAACCCACCATGACTAGATAAACATCCAGAGGAATGTACTGAAACCCACCATGACTAGATAAACATCCAGAGGAATGCACTGAAACCCACCATGACTAGATAAACATCCAGAGACTAGATAAAATGTACTGAAACCCACCATGACTAGATAAACATCCAGAGGAATGCACTGAAACCCACCATGACTAGATAAACATCCAGAGGAATGTACTGAAACCCACCATGACTAGATAAACATCCAGAGGAATGTACTGAAACCCACCATGACTAGATAAACATCCAGAGGAATGTACTGAAACCCACCATGACTAGATAAACATCCAGAGGAATGCACTGAAACCCACCATGACTAGATAAACATCCAGAGGAATGAAACCCACCATGACTAGATAAAACCCACCATGACTAGATAAACATCCAGAGGATGAAACCCACCATGACTGATAAACATCCAGAGGAATGTACTGAAACCCACCATGACTAGATAAACATCCCACTGAAACCCACCATGACTAGATAAACATCCAGAGGAATGTACTGAAACCCACCATGACTAGATAAACATCCAGAGGAATGTACTGAAACCCACCATGACTAGATAAACATCCAGAGGAATGTACTGAAACCCACCATGACTAGATAAACATCCAGAGGAATGTACTGAAACCCACCATGACTAGATAAACATCCAGAGGAATGTACTGAAACCCACCATGACTAGATAAACATCCAGAGTACTGAAACCCACCATGACTGAAACCCACCATGACTAGACTAAACATCCAGAGGAATGTACTGAAACCCACCATGACTAGATAAACATCCAGAGGAATGTACTGAAACCCACCATGACTAGATAAACATCCAGAGGAATGTACTGAAACCCACCATGATGATAAACTGAAACCCACCATGACTAGATAAACATCCAGAGGAATGTACTGAAACCAACCATGACTAGATAAACATCCAGAGGAATGTACTGAAACCCACCATGACTAGATAAACATCCAGAGGAATGTACTGAAACCATGACTAGATAAACATCCAGAGGAATGCACTGAAACCCACCATGACTAGATAAACATCCAGAGGAATGTACTGAAACCCACCATGACTAGATAAACATCCAGAGGAATGTACTGAAACCCACCATGACTAGATAAACATCCAGAGGAATGTACTGAAACCCACCATGACTAGATAAACATCCAGAGGAATGTACTGAAACCCACCATGACTAGATAAACATCCAGAGGACTGAAACCCACCATGACTAGATAAACATCCAGAGGAATGTACTGAAACCCACCATGACTAGATAAACATCCAGAGGAATGTACTGAAACCCACCATGACTAGATAAACATCCAGAGGAATGTACTGAAACCCACCATGACTAGATAAACATCCAGAGGAATGTACTGAAACCCACCATGACTAGATAAACATCCAGAGGAATGTACTGAAACCCACCATGACTAGATAAACATCCAGAGAGAAACCCACCATGACTAGATAAACATCCAGAGGAATGTACTGAAACCCACCATGACTAGATAAACATCCAGAGACTAGATAAACATGTACTGAAACCCACCATGACTAGATAAACATCCAGAGGAATGTACTGAAACCCACCATGACTAGATAAACATCCAGAGGAAACCCAATGTACTGAAACCCACCATGACTAGATAAACATCCAGAGGAATGTACTGAAACCCACCATGACTAGATAAACATCCAGAGGAATGTACTGAAACCCACCATGACTAGATAAACATCCAGAGGAATGTACTGAAACCCACCATGACTAGATAAACATCCAGAGGAATGTACTGAAACCCACCATGACTAGATAAACATCCAGAGGAATGTACTGAAACCCACCATGACTAGATAAACATCCAGAGGAATGTACTGAAACCCACCATGACTAGATAAACATCCAGAGGAATGTACTGAAACCCACCATGACTAGATAAACATCCAGAGGAATGTACTGAAACCCACCATGACTAGATAAACATCCAGAGGAATGACTAGATACTGAAACCCACCATGACTAGATAAACATCCAGAGGAATGTACTGAAACCCACCATGACTAGATAAACATCCAGAGAAACCCACCATGACTAGATAAACATCCTGAAACCCACCATGACTAGATAAACATCCAGAGGAATGTACTGAAACCCACCATGACTAGATAAACATCCAGAGGAATGTACTGAAACCCACCATGACTAGATAAACATCCAGAGGAATGTACTGAAACCCACCATGACTAGATAAACATCCAGAGGAATGTACTGAAACCCACCATGACTAGATAAACATCCAGAGGAATGTACTGAAACCCACCATGACTAGATAAACATCCAGAGGAATGTACTGAAACCCACCATGACTAGATAAACATCCAGAGGAAACTGAAACCCACCATGACTAGATAAAACCCACCATGACTAGATAAACATCCAGAGGAATGCACTGAAACCCACCATGACTAGATAAACATCCAGAGGAATGTACTGAAACCCACCATGACTAGATAAACATCCAGAGGAATGTACTGAAACCCACCATGACTAGATAAACATCCAGAGGAATGTACTGAAACCCACCATGACTAGATAAACATCCAGAGGAATGTACTGAAACCCACCATGACTAGATAAACATCCAGAGGAATGTACTGAAACCCACCATGACTAGATAAACATCCAGAGGAATGTACTGAAACCCACCATGACTAGATAAACATCCAGAGGAATGTACTGAAACCCACCATGACTAGATAAACATAGGAACATGAAACCCACCATGACTAGGAATGTACTGAAACCCACCATGACTAGATAAACATCCAGAGGAATGTACTGAAACCCACCATGACTAGATAAACATCCAGAGGAATGTACTGAAACCCACCATGACTAGATAAACATCCAGAGGAATGTACTGAAACCCACCATGACTAGATAAACATCCAGAGGAATGTACTGAAACCCACCATGACTAGATAAACATCCAGAGGAATGTACTGAAACCCACCATGACTAGATAAACATCCAGAGGAATGTACTGAAACCCAAACCCACCATGACTAGATAAACATCCAGAGGAATGTACTGAAACCCACCATGACTAGATAAACATCCAGAATGTACTGAAACCCACCATGACTAGATAAACATCCAGAGGAATGAAACCCACCATGACTAGATAAACATCCAGAGGAATGTACTGAAACCCACCATGACTAGATAAACATCCACTGAAACCCACCATGACTAGATAAACATCCAGAGGAATACTGAAACCCACCATGACTAGATAAACATCCAGACTGGACTGAAACCCACCATGACTAGATAAACATCCAGAGGAATGTACTGAAACCCACCATGACTAGATAAACATCCAGAGGAATGTACTGAAACCCACCATGACTAGATAAACATCCAGAGGAATGTACTGAAACCCACCATGACTAGATAAACATCCAGGGGAATGTACTGAAACCCACCATGACTAGATAAACATCCAGAGGAATGTACTGAAACCCACCATGACTAGATAAACATCCAGAGGAATGTACTGAAACCCACCATGACTAGATAAACATCCAGAGGAATGTACTGAAACCCACCATGACTAGATAAACATCCAGAGGAATGTACTGAAACCCACCATGACTAGATAAACATCCAGAGGAATGTACTGAAACCCACCATGACTAGATAAACATCCAGAGGAATGTACTGAAACCCACCATGACTAGATAAACATCCAGAGGAATGTACTGAAACCCACCATGGATAAAATCCAGAGGAATGTACTGAAACCCACCATGACTAGATAAACATCCAGAGGAATGTACTGAAACCCACCATGACTAGATAAACATCCAGAGGAATGTACTGAAACCCACCATGACTAGATAAACATCCAGAGGAATGTACTGAAACCCACCATGACTAGATAAACATCCAGAGGAATGTACTGAAACCCACCATGACTAGATAAACATCCAGAGGAATGCACTGAAACCCACCATGACTAGATAAACATCCAGAGGACTGAAATGTACTGAAACCCACCATGACTAGATAAACATCCAGAGGAATGCACTGAAACCCACCATGACTAGATAAACATCCAGAGGAATGTACTGAAACCCACCATGACTAGATAAACATCCAGAGGAATGTACTGAAACCCACCATGACTAGATAAACATCCAGAGGAATGTACTGAAACCCACCATGACTAGATAAACATCCCCACCATGACTAGATAAACATCCAGAGGAATGTACTGAAACCCACCATGACTAGATAAACATCCAGAGGAATGTACTGAAACCCACCATGACTAGATAAACATCCAGAGGAATGTACTGAAACCCACCATGACTAGATAAACATCCAGAGGAATGAAACCCACCATGACTAGATAAACCCACCATGAAACTAGATAAACATCCAGAGGAATGTACTGAAACCCACCATGACTAGATAAACATCCAGAGGAATGCACTGAAACCCACCATGACTAGATAAACATCCAGAGGAATGTACTGAAACCCACCATGACTAGATAAACATCCAGAGGAATGATAAACATCCAGAGGAATGTACTGAAACCCACCATGACTAGATAAACATCCAGAGGAATGAAACCCACCATGACTGAAACCCACCATGACTAGATAAACATCCAGAGGAATGTACTGAAACCCACCATGACTAGATAAACATCCAGAGGAATGCACTGAAACCCACCATGACTAGATAAACATCCAGAGGAATGTACTGAAACCCACCATGACTAGATAAACATCCAGAGGAATGCACTGAAACCCACCATGACTAGATAAACATCCAGAGGAATGATACTCCAGAAACCCACCATGACTAGATAAACATCCAGAGGAATGTGACTAGATAAACCCACCATGACTAGATAAACATCCAGAGGAATGTACTGAAACCCAGAGGAATGTACTGAAACCATGACTAGATAAACATCCAGAGGAATGTACTGAAACCCACCATGACTAGATAAACATCCAGAAACCCACCATGACTAGATAAACATCCAGAGGAATGTACTGAAACCCACCATGACTAGATAAACATCCAGAGGAATGTACTGAAACCCACCATGACTAGATAAACATCCAGAGGAATGTACTGAAACCCACCATGACTAGATAAACATCCAGAGGAATGACTGAAACCCACCATGACTAGATAAACATCCAGAGGAATGTACTGAAACCCACCATGACTAGATAAACATCCAGAGGAATGTACTGAAACCCACCATGACTAGATAAACATCCAGAGGAATGTACTGAAACCCACCATGACTAGATAAACATCCAGATGGATGACTAGATAAACATCCAGAGGAATGTACTGAAACCCACCATGACTAGATAAACATCCAGAGGAATGTACTGAAACCCACCATGACTAGATAAACATCCAGAGGAATGTACTGAAACCCACCATGACTAGATAAACATCCAGAGAAGTACTGAAACCCACCATGATAGATAAACATCCAGAGGAATGTACTGAAACCCACCATGACTAGATAAACATCCAGAGGAATGTACTGAAACCCACCATGACTAGATAAACATCCAGAGGAATGTACTGAAACCCACCATGACTAGATAAACATCCAGAGGAATGTACTGAAACCCACCATGACTAGATAAACATCCAGAGGAATGTACTGAAACCCACCATGACTAGATAAACATCCAGAGGAATGTACTGAAACCCACCATGACTAGATAAACATCCAGAGGAATGTACTGAAACCCACCATGATGATAAACTAGATAAACATCCAGATAAACATCCAGAATGTACTGAAACCCACCATGACTAGATAAACATCCAGAGGAATGTACTGAAACCCACCATGACTAGATAAACATCCAGAGGAATGTACTGAAACCCACCATGACTAGATAAACATCCAGAGGAATGTACTGAAACCCACCATGACTAGATAAACATCCAGAGGAATGTACTGAAACCCACCATGACTAGATAAACATCCAGAGGAATGTACTGAAACCCACCATGACTAGATAAACATCCAGAGGAATGTACTGAAACCCACCATGACTAGATAAACATCCAGAGGAATGTACTGAAACCCACCATGACTAGATAAACATCCACTGAAACCCACCATGACTAGATAAACATCCAGAGGAATGTACTGAAACCCACCATGACTAGATAAACATCCAGAGGAATGTACTGAAACCCACCATGACTAGATAAACATCCAGAGGAATGTACTGAAACCCACCATGACTAGATAAACATCCAGAGGAATGCACTGAAACCCACCATGACTAGATAAACATCCAGAGGAATGTACTGATAAAACCCACCATGACTAGATAAACATCCAGAGGAATGTACTGAAACCCACCATGACTAGATAAACATCCAGAGGAATGTACTGAAACCCACCATGACTAGATAAACATCCAGAGGAATGTACTGAAAACCATGACTAGATAAACATCCAGAGGAATGTACTGAAACCCACCATGACTAGATAAACATCCAGAGGAATGCACTGAAACCCACCATGACTAGATAAACATCCAGAGGAATGTACTGAAACCCACCATGACTAGATAAACATCCAGAGGAATGTACTGAAACCCACCATGACTAGATAAACATCCAGAGGACTGAAACCCACCATGACTAGATAAACATGAAACCCACCATGACTAGATAAAACCCACCATGACTAGATAAACATCCAGAGGAATGTACTGAAACCCACCATGACTAGATAAACATCCAGAGGAATGTACTGAAACCCACCATGACTAGATAAACATCCAGAGGAATGTACTGAAACCCACCATGACTAGATAAACATCCAGAGGAATGTACTGAAACCCACCATGACTAGATAAACATCCAGAGGAATGTACTGAAACCCACCATGACTAGATAAACATCCAGAGGAATGTACTGAAACCCACCATGACTAGATAAACATCCAGAGGAATGTACTGAAACCCACCATGACTAGATAAACATCCAGAGGAATGGAAACCCACCAATGTACTGAAACCCACCATGACTAGATAAACATCCAGAGGAATGTACTGAAACCCACCATGACTAGATAAACATCCAGAGGAATGTACTGAAACCCACCATGACTAGATAAACATCCAGAGGAATGTACTGAAACCCACCATGACTAGATAAACATCCAGAGGAAACTGAAACCCACCATGACTAGATAAACATCCAGAGGAATGTACTGAAACCCACCATGACTAGATAAACATCCAGAGGAATGTACTGAAACCCACCATGACTAGATAAACATCCAGAGGAATGTACTGAAACCCACCATGACTAGATAAACATCCAGAGGAATGCACTGAAAACCCACCATGACTAGATAAACATCCAGAGGAATGTACTGAAACCCACCATGACTAGATAAACATCCAGAGGAATGTACTGAAACCCACCATGACTAGATAAACATCCAGAGGAATGTACTGAAACCCACCATGACTAGATAAACATCCAGAGGAATGTACTGAAACCCACCATGACTAGATAAACATCCAGAGGAATGTACTGAAACCCACCATGACTAGATAAACATCCAGAGAAACCCACCATGACTAGATAAAATCCAGAGGCACTGAAACCCACCATGACTAGATAAACATCCAGAGGAATGTACTGAAACCCACCATGACTAGATAAACATCCAGAGGAATGTACTGAAACCCACCATGACTAGATAAACATCCAGAGGAATGTACTGAAACCCACCATGACTAGATAAACATCCAGAGGAATGTACTGAAACCCACCATGACTAGATAAACATCCAGAGGAATGTACTGAAACCCACCATGACTGATCCAGAGGAATGTATGAAACCCACCATGACTAGATAAACATCCAGAGGAATGTACTGAAACCATGACTAGATAAACATCCACCATGACTAGATAAACATCCAGAGGAATGTACTGAAACCCACCATGACTAGATAAACATCCAGAGGAATGTACTGAAACCCACCATGACTAGATAAACATCCAGAGGAATGTACTGAAACCCACCATGACTAGATAAACATCCAGAGGAATGTACTGAAACCCACCATGACTAGATAAACATCCAGAGGAATGTACTGAAACCCACCATGACTAGATAAACATCCAGAGGAATGTACTGAAACCCACCATGACTAGATAAACATCCAGAGGAATGTACTGAAACCCACCATGACTAGATAAACATCCAGAGGAATGTACTGAAACCCACCATGACTAGATAAACATCCAGAGGAAATGAAACCCACCATGACTAGATAAACACCCACCATGACTAGATAAACATCCAGAGGAATGTACTGAAACCCACCATGACTAGATAAACATCCAGAGGAATGTACTGAAACCCACCATGACTAGATAAACATCCAGAGGAATGTACTGAAACCCACCATGACTAGATAAACATCCAGAGGAATGTACTGAAACCCACCATGACTAGATAAACATCCAGAGGAATGTACTGAAACCCACCATGACTAGATAAAACATCCAGAGGAATGTACTGAAACCCACCATGACTAGATAAACATCCAGAGGAATGTACTGAAACCCACCATGACTAGATAAACATCCAGAGGAATGTACTGAAACCCACCATGACTATGACTAAACATCCAGAGGAATGTACTGAAACCCACCATGACTAGATAAACATCCAGAGGAATGTACTGAAACCCACCATGACTAGATAAACATCCAGAGGAATGTACTGAAACCCACCATGACTAGATAAACATCCAGAGGAATGTACTGAAACCCACCATGACTAGATAAACATCCAGAGGAATGTACTGAAACCCACCATGACTAGATAAACATCCAGAGAATGTACTGAAACCCACCATGACTAGATAAACATCCAGAGGAATGTACTGAAACCCACCATGACTAGATAAACATCCAGAGGAATGTACTGAAACCCACCATGACTAGATAATAAACATCCAGAGGAATGTACTGAAACCCACCATGACTAGATAAACATCCAGAGGAATGTACTGAAACCCACCATGACTAGATAAACATCCAGAGGAATGTACTGAAACCCACCATGACTAGATAAACATCCAGAGGAATGTACTGAAACCCACCATGACTAGATAAACATCCAGAGGAATGTACTGAAACCCACCATGACTAGATAAACATCCAGAGGAATGTACTGAAACCCACCATGACTAGATAAACATCCAGAGGAATGTACTGAAACCCACCATGACTAGATAAACATCCAGAGGAATGTACTGAAACCCACCATGACTAGATAAACATCCAGAGGAATGTACTGAAACCCACCATGACTAGATAAACATCCAGAGGAATGTACTGAAACCCACCATGACTAGATAAACATCCAGATGACTAGATAAACATCCAGAGGAATGTACTGAAACCCACCATGACTAGATAAACATAAACATCATGACAGATAAACATCCAGGAATGTACTGAAACCCACCATGACTAGATAAACATCCAGAGGAATGTACTGAAACCCACCATGACTAGATAAACATCCAGAGGAATGTACTGAAACCCACCATGACTAGATAAACATCCAGAGGAATGCACTGAAACCCACCATGACTAGATAAACATCCAGAGGAATGCACTGAAACCCACCATGACTAGATAAACATCCAGAGGAATGTACTGAAACCCACCATGACTAGATAAACATCCAGAGGAATGTACTGAAACCCACCATGACTAGATAAACATCCAGAGGAATGTACTGAAACCCACCATGACTAGATAAACATCCAGAGGAATGTACTGAAACCCACCATGACTAGATAAACATCCAGAGGAATGTACTGAAACCCACCATGACTAGATAAACATCCAGAGGAAGATGAAAACCATGACTAGATAAACATCCAGGAATGTACTGAAACCCACCATGACTAGATAAACATCCAGAGGAATGTACTGAAACCCACCATGACTAGATAAACATCCAGAGGAATGTACTGAAACCCACCATGACTAGATAAACATCCAGAGGAATGTACTGAAACCCACCATGACTAGATAAACATCCAGAGGAATGTACTGAAACCCACCATGACTAGATAAACATCCAGAGGAATGTACTGAAACCCACCATGACTAGATAAACATCCAGAGAAGGATGATAGATAAACATCCAGAGGAAACCCACCATGACTAGATAAACATCCAGAGGAATGTACTGAAACCCACCATGACTAGATAAACATCCAGAGGAATGTACTGAAACCCACCATGACTAGATAAACATCCAGAGGAATGTACTGAAACCCACCATGACTAGATAAACATCCAGAGGAATGTACTGAAACCCACCATGACTAGATAAACATCCAGAGGAACTAGATAAACATACTGAAACCCACCATGACTAGATAAACATCCAGAGGAATGTACTGAAACCCACCATGACTAGATAAACATCCAGAGGAATGTACTGAAACCCACCATGACTAGATAAACATCCAGAGGAATGTACTGAAACCCACCATGACTAGATAAACATCCAGAGGAATGTACTGAAACCCACCATGACTAGATAAACATCCAGAGGAATGTACTGAAACCCACCATGACTAGATAAACATCCAGAGGAATGTACTAGATAAAAACCATGACTAGATAAACATGACTGAAACCCACCATGACTAGATAAACATCCAGAGGAATGTACTGAAACCCACCATGACTAGATAAACATCCAGAGGAATGTACTGAAACCCACCATGACTAGATAAACATCCAGATGGAATGTACTGAAACCCACCATGACTAGATAAACATCCAGAGGAATGTACTGAAACCCACCATGACTAGATAAACATCCAGAGGAATGTACTGAAACCCACCATGACTAGATAAACATCCAGAGGAATGTACTGAAACCCACCATGACTAGATAAACATCCAGAGGAATGTACTGAAACCCACCATGACTAGATAAACATCCAGAGGAATGTACTGAAACCCACCATGACTAGATAAACATCCAGAGGAATGTACTGAAACCCACCATGACTAGATAAACATCCAGAGGAATGTACTGAAACCCACCATGACTAGATAAACATCCAGAGGAATGTACTGAAACCCACCATGACTAGATAAACATCCAGAGGATGATAGATAAACATCCAGAGGAACTGAAACCCACCATGACTAGATAAACATCCAGAGGAATGTACTGAAACCCACCATGACTAGATAAACATCCAGAAACCCACCATGACTAGATAAACATCCAGAGGAATGTACTGAAACCCACCATGACTAGATAAACATCCAGAGGAATGTACTGAAACCCACCATGACTAGATAAACATCCAGAGGAATGTACTGAAACCCACCATGACTAGATAAACATCCAGAGGAATGCACTGAAACCCACCATGACTAGATAAACATCCAGAGGAATGTACTGAAACCCACCATGACTAGATAAACATCCAGAGGAATGTACTGAAACCCACCATGACTAGATAAACATCCAGAGGAATGTACTGAAACCCACCATGACTAGATAAACATCCAGAGGAATGTACTGAACCCACCATGACTAGATAAACACCAGAGGAATGTACTGAAACCCACCATGACTGACTGAAACCCACCATGACTAGATAAACATCCAGAGGAATGTACTGAAACCCACCATGACTAGATAAACATCCAGAGGAAGAAACCCACCATGACTAGATAAACATCCAGAGGAATACTGAAACCCACCATGACTAGATAAACATCCAGAGGAATGTACTGAAACCCACCATGACTAGATAAACATCCAGAGGAATGTACTGAAACCCACCATGACTAGATAAACATCCAGAGGAATGTACTGAAACCCACCATGACTAGATAAACATCCAGAGGAATGGAAACCCACCATGACTAGATAAACATACTGAAACCCACCATGACTAGATAAACATCCAGAGGAATGCACTGAAACCCACCATGACTAGATAAACATCCAGAGGAATGTACTGAAACCCACCATGACTAGATAAACATCCAGAGGAATGTACTGAAACCCACCATGACTAGATAAACATCCAGAGGAATGTACTGAAACCTAGATAAACACCAGAGGAATGTATGACTAGATAAACATCCAGAGGAATGTACTGAAACCCACCATGACTAGATAAACATCCAGAGGAATGTACTGAAACCCACCATGACTAGATAAACATCCAGAGGAATGTACTGAAACCCACCATGACTAGATAAACATCCAGAGGAATGTACTGAAACCCACCATGACTAGATAAACATCCAGAGGAATGTACTGAAACCCACCATGACTAGATAAACATCCAGAGGAATGTACTGAAACCAACCATGACTAGATAAACATCCAGAGGAATGTACTGAAACCCACCATGACTAGATAAACATCCAGAGGAATGTACTGAAACCATGACTAGATAAACATCCAGAGGAATGCACTGAAACCCACCATGACTAGATAAACATCCAGAGGAATGCACTGAAACCCACCATGACTAGATAAACATCCAGAGGAATGCACTGAAACCCACCATGACTAGATAAACATCCAGATGGAATGCACTGAAACCCACATGACTAGATAAACATCCAGAGGAATGACTATGATAAACATCCAGAGGAATGTACTGAAACCCACCATGACTAGATAAACATCCAGAGGAATGTACTGAAACCATGACTAGATAAACCAGAGGAATGTACTGACATGACTAGATAAACATCCAGAGGAATGTACTGAAACCCACCATGACTAGATAAACATCCAGAGGAATGTACTGAAACCCACCATGACTAGATAAACATCCAGAGGAATGTACTGAAACCCACCATGACTAGATAAACATCCAGAGGAAGAGGAAACCCACCATGACTAGTACTGAAACCCACCATGACTAGATAAACATCCAGAGGAATGTACTGAAACCCACCATGACTAGATAAACATCCAGAGGAATGTACTGAAACCCACCATGACTAGATAAACATCCAGAGGAATGTACTGAAACCCACCATGACTAGATAAACATCCAGAGGATAAAATCCAGAGGAATACTGAAACCCACCATGACTAGATAAACATCCAGAGGAATGTACTGAAACCCACCATGACTAGATAAACATCCAGAGGAATGTACTGAAACCCACCATGACTAGATAAACATCAGAGAATGTACTGAAACCCACCATGACTAGATAAACATCCAGAGGAATGTACTGAAACCCACCATGACTAGATAAACATCCAGAGGAATGTACTGAAACCCACCATGACTAGATAAACATCCAGAGGAATGTACTGAAACCCACCATGACTAGATAAACATCCAGAGGAATGTACTGAAACCCACCATGACTAGATAAACATCCAGAGGAATGTACTGAAACCCACCATGACTAGATAAACATCCAGAGGAATGTACTGAAACCCACCATGACTAGATAAACATCCAGAGGAATGTACTGAAACCCACCATGACTAGATAAACATCCAGAGGAATGTACTGATAAAACCCACCATGACTAGATAAACATCCAGAGGAATGTACTGAAACCCACCATGACTAGATAAACATCCAGAGGAATGTACTGAAACCCACCATGACTAGATAAACATCCAGAGGACTGAAACCCACCATGACTAGATAAAACCCACCATGACTAGATAAACATCCAGAGGAATGTACTGAAACCCACCATGACTAGATAAACATCCAGAGGAATGTACTGAAACCCACCATGACTAGATAAACATCCAGAAACCCACCATGACTAGATAAACATGAAACCCACCATGACTGATAAAACCCACCATGACTAGATAAACATCCAGAGGAATGTACTGAAACCCACCATGACTAGATAAACATCCAGAGGAATGTACTGAAACCCACCATGACTAGATAAACATCCAGAGGAATGTACTGAAACCCACCATGACTAGATAAACATCCAGAGGAATGTACTGAAACCCACCATGACTAGATAAACATCCAGAGGAATGTACTGAAACCCACCATGACTAGATAAACATCCAGAGGAATGTACTGAAACCCACCATGACTAGATAAACATCCAGAGGAATGTACTGAAACCCACCATGACTAGATAAACATCCAGAGGAATGTACTGAAACCCACCATGACTAGATAAACATCCAGAGGAAATGTGACTAGATAAAACCAGAGGAATGTACTGAAACCCACCATGACTAGATAAACATCCAGAGGAATGTACTGAAACCCACCATGACTAGATAAACATCCAGAGGAATGTACTGAAACCCACCATGACTAGATAAACATCCAGAGATAAACATCCAGAGGAATGTACTGAAACCCACCATGACTAGATAAACATCCAGAGGAATGTACTGAAACCCTAGATAAACCATGACTAGATAGATAAACATCCAGAGGAATGTACTGAAACCCACCATGACTAGATAAACATCCAGAGGAATGTACTGAAACCCACCATGACTAGATAAACATCCAGAGGAATGTACTGAAACCCACCATGACTAGATAAACATCCAGAGGAATGTACTGAAACCCACCATGACTAGATAAACATCCAGAGGAATGTACTGAAACCCACCATGACTAGATAAACATCCAGAGGAATGTACTGAAACCCACCATGACTAGATAAACATCCAGAGGAATGTACTGAAACCCACCATGACTAGATAAACATCCAGAGGAATGTACTGAAACCCACCATGACTAGATAAACATCCAGAGGAATGTACTGAAACCCACCATGACTAGATAAACATCCAGAGGAATGTACTGAAAACCCACCATGACTAGATAAACATCCAGAGGAATAGTACTGAAACCCACCATGACTAGATAAACATCCAGAGGAATGTACTGAAACCCACCATGACTAGATAAACATCCAGAGGACTGAAACCCACCATGACTAGATAAACATCCAGAGGAATGTACTGAAACCCACCATGACTAGATAAACATCCAGGGGAATGACTAGATAAACTGAAACCCACCATGACTAGATAAACATCCAGAGGAATGTACTGAAACCCACCATGACTAGATAAACATCCAGAGGAATGTACTGAAACCCACCATGACTAGATAAACATCCAGAGGAATGTACTGAAACCCACCATGACTAGATAAACATCCAGAGGAATGCACTGAAACCCACCATGACTAGATAAACATCCAGAGGAATGCACTGAAACCCACCATGACTAGATAAACATCCAGAGGAATGTACTGAAACCCACCATGACTAGATAAACATCCAGAGGAATGTACTGAAACCCACCATGACTAGATAAACATCCAGAGGAATGCACTGAAACCCACCATGACTAGATAAACATCCAGAGGAATGTACTGAAACCCACCATGACTAGATAAACATCCAGAGGAATGTACTGAAACCCACCATGACTAGATAAACATCCAGAGGAATGTACTGAAAACCATGACTGATAAACCCAGAGGAATGTACTGAAACCATGACTAGATAAACATCCAGAGGAATGTACTGAAACCCACCATGACTAGATAAACATCCAGAGGAATGTACTGAAACCCACCATGACTAGATAAACATCCAGAGGAATGCACTGAAACCCACCATGACTAGATAAACATCCAGAGGAATGTACTGAAACCCACCATGACTAGATAAACATCCAGAGGAATGTACTGAAACCCACCATGACTAGATAAACATCCAGAGGAATGCACTGAAACCCACCATGACTAGATAAACATCCAGAGACTGAAACCCACCATGACTAGCACTGAAACCCACCATGACTAGATAAACATCCAGAGGAATGTACTGAAACCCACCATGACTAGATAAACATCCAGAGAAACCCACCATGACTAGACTGAAACCCACCATGACTAGATAAACATCCAGATGACTAGATAAAATGACTGAAACCCACCATGACTAGATAAACATCCAGAGGAATGTACTGAAACCCACCATGACTAGATAAACATCCAGAGGAATGTACTGAAACTGAAACCCACCATGACTAGATAAACATCCAGAGGAATGCACTGAAACCCACCATGACTAGATAAACATCCAGAGGAATGTACTGAAACCCACCATGACTAGATAAACATCCAGAGGAATGTACTGAAACCCACCATGACTAGATAAACATCCAGAGGAATGTACTGAAACCCACCATGACTAGATAAACATCCAGAGGAATGTACTGAAACCCACCATGACTAGATAAACATCCAGAGGAATGTACTGAAACCCACCATGACTAGATAAACATCCAGAGGAATGTACTGAAACCCACCATGACTAGATAAACATCCAGAGGAATGTACTGAAACCCACCATGACTAGATAAACATCCAGAGGAATGTACTGAAACCCACCATGACTAGATAAACATCCCAGACTGAAACCCACCATGACTAGATAAACATCCAGAGGAAACTGAAACCCACCATGACTAGATAAACATCCAGAGGAATGTACTGAAACCCACCATGACTAGATAAACATCCAGAGGAACTGAAACCCACCATGACTAGATAAACATCCCCACCATGACTAGATAAACATCCAGAGGAATGTACTGAAACCCACCATGACTAGATAAACATCCAGAGGAATGTACTGAAACCCACCATGACTAGATAAACATCCAGAGGAATGTACTGAAACCCACCATGACTAGATAAACATCCAGAGGAATGTACTGAAACCCACCATGACTAGATAAAACAGAGGAATGTACTGAAACCCACCATGACTAGATAAATCCAGAGGAATGAAACCCACCATGACATAAACATCCAGGAATGTACTGAAACCCACCATGACTAGATAAACATCCAGAGGAATGTACTGAAACCCACCATGACTAGATAAACATCCAGAGGAATGTACTGAAACCCACCATGACTAGATAAACATCCAGAGGAATGTACTGAAACCCACCATGACTAGATAAACATCCAGAGGAATGTACTGAAACCCACCATGACTAGATAAACATCCAGAGGAATGTACTGAAACCCACCATGACTAGATAAACATCCAGAGGAATGTACTGAAACCCACCATGACTAGATAAACATCCAGAGGAATGTACTGAAACCCACCATGACTAGATAAACATCCAGAGGAATGTACTGAAACCCACCATGACTAGATAAACATCCAGAGGAATGTACTGAAACCCACCATGACTAGATAAACATCCAGAGGAATGTACTGAAACCCACCATGACTAGATAAACATCCAGAGGAATGTACTGAAACCCACCATGACTAGATAAACATCCAGAGGAATGTACTGAAACCCATGACTAGATAAACATGATAAACTCCAGAGGAAGATAAACATGACTAGATAAACATCCAGGAATGTACTGAAACCCACCATGACTAGATAAACATCCAGAGGAATGTACTGAAACCCACCATGACTAGATAAACATCCAGAGGAATGTACTGAAACCCACCATGACTAGATAAACATCCAGAGGAATGTACTGAAACCCACCATGACTAGATAAACATCCAGAGGAATGTACTGAAACCCACCATGACTAGATAAACATCCAGAGGAATGTACTGAAACCCACCATGACTAGATAAACATCCAGAGGAATGTACTGAAACCCACCATGACTAGATAAACATCCAGAGGAATGCACTGAAACCCACCATGACTAGATAAACATCCAGAGGAATGTACTGAAACCCACCATGACTAGATAAACATCCAGAGGAATGTACTGAAACCCACCATGACTAGATAAACATCCAGAGGAATGTACTGAAACCCACCATGACTAGATAAACATCCAGAGGAATGCACTGAAACCCACCATGACTAGATAAACATCCAGAGGAATGTACTGAAACCCACCATGACTAGATAAACATCCAGAGGAATGCACTGAAACCCACCATGACTAGATAAACATCCAGAGGAATGTACTGAAACCCACCATGACTAGATAAACATCCAGAGGAATGATAAACTGAAACCCACCATGACTAGATAAACATCCAGAGGAATGTACTGAAACCCACCATGACTAGATAAACATCCAGAGGAATGTACTGAAACCCACCATGACTAGATAAACATCCAGAGGAATGTACTGAAACCCACCATGACTAGATAAACATCCAGAGGAATGTACTGAAACCCACCATGACTAGATAAACATCCAGAGGAATGTACTGAAACCCACCATGACTAGATAAACATCCAGAGGAATGTACTGAAACCCACCATGACTAGATAAACATCCAGAGGAATGTACTGAAACCCACCATGACTAGATAAACATCCAGTACTGAAGGAATGATAAACACTGAAACCCACCATGACTAGATAAACATCCAGAGGAATGCACTGAAACCCACCATGACTAGATAAACATCCAGAGGAATGTACTGAAACCCACCATGACTAGATAAACATCCAGAGGAATGGAAACCCACCATGACTAGATAAACATCCAGAGGAATGTACTGAAACCCACCATGACTAGATAAACATCCAGAGGAATGTACTGAAACCCACCATGACTAGATAAACATCCAGAGGAATGTACTGAAACCCACCATGACTAGATAAACATCCAGAGGAATGTACTGAAACCCACCATGACTAGATAAACATCCAGAGGAATGTACTGAAACCCACCATGACTAGATAAACATCCAGAGGAATGTACTGAAACCCACCATGACTAGATAAACATCCAGAATGGAAACCCACCAATGATAAACATCCACTGAAACCCACCATGACTAGATAAACATCCAGAGGAATGCACTGAAACCCACCATGACTAGATAAACATCCAGAGGAATGTACTGAAACCCACCATGACTAGATAAACATCCAGAGGAATGTACTGAAACCCACCATGACTAGATAAACATCCAGAGGAATGTACTGAAACCCACCATGACTAGATAAACATCCAGAGGAATGTACTGAAACCCACCATGGATAAACATCCAGAGGAATACTGAAACCCACCATGACTAGATAAACATCCAGAGGAATGTACTGAAACCCACCATGACTAGATAAACATCCAGAGGAATGTACTGAAACCCACCATGACTAGATAAACATCCAGAGGAATGTACTGAAACCCACCATGACTAGATAAACATCCAGAGGACTGAAACCCACCATGACTAGATAAACATCCAGAGGAATGCACTGAAACCCACCATGACTAGATAAACATCCAGAGGAATGCACTGAAACCCACCATGACTAGATAAACATCCAGAGGAATGTACTGAAACCCACCATGACTAGATAAACATCCAGAGGAATGTACTGAAACCAACCATGACTAGATAAACATCCAGAGGAATGTACTGAAACCCACCATGACTAGATAAACATCCAGAGGAATGTACTGAAACCCACCATGACTAGATAAACATCCAGAGGAATGTACTGAAACCCACCATGACTAGATAAACATCCAGAGGAATGTACTGAAACCCACCATGACTAGATAAACAATTGTTTAGCGTGTGTAATTACGTCGAATGCTCCGTAAAAAAATTGATAGAGATGGAATTCACGGCACAAACGTGTTACAAAATGTTTCGATTTAGGGTATAAAAATGGATTTTATCAAAGAAAACAGCACTTTATTTGATCACTGGGACCCTCAGGAAGAGACATAAGAGCAAGATATCAGAATGTAAGTATTAATTTTACCTTCAGATGTGAATGTGTAAAAACTGTCATGGCGGAAAATGTTTTTGTTGTTGATTGCTCTTCTCAAACAAAAGCATGGTATTTGTTCTCTGTAATAGCTATTTTAAGTTTTAAGTTTAAGTTTCATTACCAAGATCCTAATCTTTTGAAGGATGTAAGAACCTTGCATTTTCAAGAATGTTTATTGTTATGACGTTGTACTTTTGCAAACAGGCGAAGATCGTCAAACAATTTATTTTAATGCAGTTTGTGATTATGTTACGCTGGCTATTTTTTTATATTTTTTTATGGGGCTCTATGCTCAGATAATCGCATCGTATTCTTTCGCAGTAAATCCATTTTTAAATCTAATAACGCAGTTGGATTAGCAAGATTCTAGGCTTTCGATACATGTGAGACACTTGTATTTTCATGAATGTTTTATATGACTATTTATGTAGCGATCACCGTATGTTGTGGAATTTCAGCCCGCTAGCGGGTTCCGTTGCCAGAGAGGTTAACACAGACCGACAAAGACAGTGTGGTGAAGAAGGCGCAACAGTGCCTCTTAAACCTCAGGAGGCTGAAGAAATTTGGCCTGAAACCACTAGCAAATTTACCAAAATGACTCAGATTTGATCATCCGTAGTAAACAGATGCAGATTGGGAACTACAACCCTTGTCGAAGGAGTCGAAAGAAAAGACAATTACATGCCTTACAAATATTCCACTAGCAATCAGCCTACCCACAAATTGTACTCTTTTCATCAACACAACCACAGCTTTGTTCATTCTGGATGTAGAATGTATAACTTCAGCTCCTACCTGTTCACCGACCATGAGCAGATCCTCCTCCACCTTAAATTAACTCCATTCTCAGGAACACACCTGAATCCATGCCGTAACGACAGCGTCTCCTCCGCCCAAGGCTGTGCACACCACACCACACCGTTCAACCCCCAGGAAACTAAAACTCTGTCCCCTTCCACCCACTAACAATGCGTTAACCCTCTACCATAGAAAATAAAAATGGAAAGCAAAGACCAAGGAAAGAATAAAGAAAGTAAGTATGGACAGAGCCCTCCAAACGGTCTCTCAACTATGAACACTCCCAGCATGCACTGAGAGAGAGAGAGAGAGAGAGAGAGAGAGCAAGATTGAGTTCCCAAAAGTTCTGCTGAATTCTGGAGAAGACATAGATGGGGGGCGGTGCAGCAGTGGAAATCATTAATTTCAAGTCATTATGGAAAGGACAAGGGGGTCATACACGCACAGTGGAGATCATATTGACACTGAGGTCAGATCAGGGTTATAGTGGAGATCATATTGACACTGAGGTCAGATCAGGGTTATAGTGGAGATCATATTGACACTGAGGTCAGATCAGGGTTATAGTGGAGATCATATTGACACTAAGGTCAGATCAGGGTTATAGTGGAGATCATATTGACACTGAGGTCAGATCAGGGTTATAGTGGAGATCATGTTGACACTGAGGTCAGATCAGGGTTATAGTGGAGATCATATTGACACTGAGGTCAGATCAGGGTTATAGTGGAGATCATATTGACACTGAGGTCAGATCAGGGTTATAGTGGAGATCATATTGACACTGAGGTCAGATCAGGGTTATAGTGGAGATCATATTGACACTGAGGTCAGATCAGGGTTATAGCGGAGTTCATATTGACACTGAGGTCAGATCAGGGTTATAGTGGAGATCATATTGACACTGAGGTCAGATCAGGGTTATAGTGGAGATCATGTTGACACTGAGGTCAGATCAGGGTTATAGTGGAGATCATATTGACACTGAGGTCAGATCAGGGTTATAGTGGAGATCATATTGACACTGAGGTCAGATCAGGGTTATAGTGGAGTTCATATTGACACTGAGGTCAGATCAGGGTTATAGTGGAGATCATATTGACACTGAGGTCAGATCAGGGTTAAATTGAAGGTCAAATCAAATCATATTTGTCACATGCACCGAATACAACAAGTGTAGACTTTACATTGAAATGCTTACTGACAAGCCCTTAACCAACAGTGCAGTTCAAGAAGAAGAAAATATTTACCAAGTAGGATACAATAAAAAGTTATAACAGAAGTAACACAATAACAATAACACTAGTGAGGCTATATACAGGGTATTACAGTACAGAGTAGGTGTAGAGGCTATATACAGGGTATTACGGTATAGAGTCAATGTGGAGGCTATATACAGGGTATTACAGTACAGAGTAGGTGTAGAGGCTATATACAGGGTATTACGGTATAGAGTCAATGTGGAGGCTATATACAGGGTATTACAGTACAGAGTAGGTGTAGAGGCTATATACAGGGTATTACGGTATAGAGTCAATGTGGAGGCTATATACAGGGTATTACAGTACAGAGTAGGTGTAGAGGCTATATACAGGGTATTACGGTATAGAGTCAATGTGGAGGCTATATACAGGGTATTACGGTACAGAGTCAATGTGGAGGCTATATACAGGGTATTACGGTACAGAGTCAATGTGGAGGCTATATACAGGGGGGTACCAGTACAGAGTCAATGTGGAGGCTATATACAGGATATTACGGTACAGAGTCAGTGTGGAGGCTATATACAGGGGTCAGCGGTACAGAGTCAATGTGGAGGCTATATACAGTGCCTTGCGAAAGTATTCGGCCCCCTTGTACTTTGCAACCTTTTGCCACATTTCAGGCTTCAAACATAAAGACATAAAACTGTATTTTTTTGTGAAGAATCAACAACAAGTGGGACACAATCATGATGTGGAACGACATTTATTGGATAATTCAAACTTTTTTAACAAATCAAAAACTGAAAAATTGGCCGTGCAAAATTATTCAGCCCCCTTAAGTTAATACTTTGTAGCGCCACCTTTTGCTGCGATTACAGCTGTAAGTCGCTTGGGGTATGTCTCTATCCCTTTTGCACATCGAGAGACATCGAGAGACTGACATCCGGATTAGTCTCCCGCTCCTTGAAAGCGGCAGCTCTAGCCTTTAGCTCGATGCGGATGTTGCCTGTAATCCATGGCTTCTGGTTGGGGTATGTACGTACCGTCACAGTTGGGATGAAATCCTCGATGCACTTATTGATGAAGCCGATGACTGAGGTGGTATACTCCTCAATGCCATTGGATGAATCCCAGAACATATTCCAGTCTGTGCAAAACAGTCCTGTAGTGAAGCAGCCTCGTCATCTGACCACTTCCGTATTGAGCGAGTCACTGGTACTTCCTAATTCAGTTTTTGCTTGTAAGCAGGAATCAGAAGGATAGAGTTATGGTCAGATTTGCCAAATGGAGGGTGGGGGAGAGCTTTGGTCAAATTTGGTAAAACTGATTGAAGTTTGCCTGCATTAAAGTTCCTGGCCACCAGGAGCGTTGTTTCTTTTTTTTGCATTTTCTTCTTTGCTTATGGCCTTATAGAGTTGGTTGAGAGCTGTCTTAGTGCCAGCTTCATTTTGTGGATGGCTACGAATAATACAGGTCATCCATTTTATTGTCTAATGATAGCACGTTAGCGCGAAGAATGGAAGGCAGTGGGATTTTACTCGCTCTGAGAATGCCTGATCTGCTGCCACTTTTCCGACATCTTTTCTTCATGCAAAAGGCGTGGATCTGGGACTGTTCCAAAGAAAGCAGGATATCCTTCTCATCGGACTCGTTAAAGGAAAAAGTGTCTTGCAGTCCGTGGTGAGTAATCGCTTCTCTGATGTCCAGAAGTTATTTTCGGTCATAAGAGACGGTAGCAGCAACATTATGTACACAATAACTAAAAAAAATAAGCTACACAAAATGCAAAAAAATAACAAAATAGTACAATTGGTTGGGAGAATGTAAAACGTCAAAAAAACATAAAAACATGTTATTTGGCATCATCTTTACACTGATGTCAGATCTGAGTCATACTGGAGGTAATGTTTACACTGATGTCAGATCAGGGTCATACTGGAGCTAATGTTTACACTGAGGTCAGATCAGGGTCATATTGGAGGTCATGTTTACACTGAGGTCAGATCAGGGTCATATTGGAGGTCATGTTTACACTGAGGTCAGATCAGGGTCATACTGGAGGTCATGTTTACACTGATGTCAGATCAGGGTCATACTGGAGCTAATGTTTACACTGAGGTCAGATCAGGGTCATACTGGAGGTCATGTTTACACTGATGTCAGATCAGGGTCATACTGGAGCTAATGTTTACACTGAGGTCAGATCAGGGTCATACTGGATGTAATGTTTACACTGATGTCAGATCAGGGTCATACTGGAGGTAATGTTTACACTGAGGTCAGATCAGGGTCATATTGGAGGTAATGTTTACACTGATGTCAGATCAGGGTCATACTGGAGGTAATGTTTACACTGATGTCAGATCAGGGTCATATTGGAGGTAATGTTTACACTGAGGTCAGATCAGGGTCATACTGGAGGTAATGTTTACACTGATGTCAGATCAGGGTCATACTGGAGGTAATGTTTACACTGAGGTCAGATCAGGGTCATATTGGAGGTAATGTTTACACTGAGGTCAGATCAGGGTCATACTGGAGGTAATGTTTACACTGAGGTCAGATCAGGGTCATATTGGAGGTAATGTTTACACTGAGGTCAGATCAGGGTCATACTGGAGGTCATGTTTACACTGAGGTAAGATCAGGGTTAAAACCGCCTCAGGGCCACAATAAGGCAAGTCTGCTGGTTTGATGCATTAGCTTTAGAATAATATTTATAATTAGCTTTAGGATAATAGTTATCATTAGAATAATATTTATCAATAGCTTTAGGATAATATTTATCATTAGAATAATATTTATCATTAGCTTAAGAATAATATTTATCATTAGAATAATATTTATCAATAGCTTTAGAATAATATTTATCATTAGCTTTAGAATAATATGTATCATTAGAAAAATATTTATCATTAGAATAATATTTATCAATAGCTTTAGGATAATATTTATCAATAGCTTTAAAATAATATTTATCATTAGCTTTAGAATAATATTTATCAATCGTTTTAAAATAATATTTATCATTGGCTTTATAATAATCTTTATCGTTAGAATAGTATTTATCAATAGCTTTAAAATAATTTTATCATTAGCTTTAGATCATTTGTTTTCTTAGCTTCAGAATGATCTTTATCATTAGTTTTAGAATACTCTTTATCATTAGCTTCAAAATTACCGTATCATTAGAATAATATTTATCAAAAGCTTTAAAATACTTTTTAGCAACAACTTTAGAATAATCTTTGTTATTAGCCATAGAATGTTCTTTATCGTTAGCTTTAAAATAATGTTTAGCTCTAGCTTAAGCTTTAGCATACAGTAGAGTAGAGAGAAAGTGAATTGGTGCCTACCTCTGGGTGAACATCCTCCATGCAGAATAAAAACTCTTCCAATTTCTGTAACAAAAGATTAACATTTTGTTGAAGCAACAATGTGTGTGTGTGTGTGTGTGTGTGTGTGTGTGTGTGTGTGTGTGTGTGTGTGTGTGTAACTGCAACATCATCATAATGAGGGGAAGCCAATTATTCATCTCCAAAATGACCTGATTCACACACACACATGCAAACACACACACATTAAAATAAAATATAACATGAATGCGGTGCTTTGTGAGCAGTTGTGGTTCTGTATGTTCAGTCTATCTACAGTACTGTAGTTGTGGTTCTGTATGTTCAGTCTGTCTACAGTACTGTAGTTGTGGTTCTGTATGTTCAGTCTGTCTACAGTACTGTAGTTGTGGTTCTGTATGTTCAGTCTGTCTACAGTACTGTAGTTGTGGTTCTGTATGTTCAGTCTGTCTACAGTACTGTAGTTGTGGTTCTGTATGTTCAGTACTGTTACGAAATGTACAGACAGACTACCTCTACATACATGTACAGACAGACTACCTCTACATACATGTACAGACAGAGTTTACCAATAGATTATGTACAGCTGCAGCGATCGGTTAGCTGCTCAGATAGCTGATGTTTGAAGTTGGTGAGGGAGATAAAAGTCTCCAACTTCAGCGATTTTTGCAATTCGTTCCAGTCACAGGCAGCAGAGTACTGGAACGAAAGGCGGCCGAATGAGGTGTTGGCTTTAGGGATGATCAATGAGATACACCTGCTGGAGCGTGTGCTACGGATGGGTGTTGCCATCGTGACCAGTGAACTGAGATAAGGCGGAGCTTTACTTAGCATGGCCTTGTAGATGACCTGGAGCCAGTGGGTCTGGCGACGAATATGTAGCGAGGGCCAGCCGACTAGAGCATACAAGTCGCAGTGGTGGGTAGTATAAGGTGCTTTAGTGACAAAACGGATGGCACTGTGATAAACTGCATCCAGTTTGCTGAGTAGAGTGTTGGAAGCAATTTTGTAGATGACATCGCCAAAGTCGAGGATCGGTAGGATAGTCAGTTTTACTAGGGTAAGCTTGGCAGCGTGAGTGAAGGAGGCTTTGTTGCGGAATAGAAAGCCGACTCTTGATTTGATTTTCGATTGGAGATGTTTGATATGGGTCTGGAAGGAGAGTTTGCAGTCTAGCCAGACACCTAGGTACTTATAGGTGTCCACATATTCAAGGTTGGAACCATCCAGTGTGGTGATGCTAGTCGGGCATGCGGGTGCAGGCAGCGATCGGTTGAAAAGCATGCATTTGGTTTTACTAGCGTTTAAGAGCAGTTGGAGGCCACGGAAGGAGTGTTGTATGGCATTGAAGCTCGTTTGGAGGTTAGATAGCACAGTGTCCAATGACGGGCCGAAAGTATATAGAATGGTGTCGTCTGCGTAGAGGTGGATCAGGAATCGCCCGCAGCAAGACCAACATCATTGATATATACAGAGAAAAGAGTCGGCCCGAGAATTGAACCCTGTGGCACCCCCATAGAGACTGCCAGAGGACCGGACAGCATGCCCTCCGATTTGACACACTGAACTCTGTCTGCAAAGTAATTGGTGAACCAGGCAAGGCAGTCACCTGAAAAACCGAGGCTACTGAGTCTGCCGATAAGAATATGGTGATTGACAGAGTCGAAAGCCTTGGCAAGGTCGATGAAGACGGCTGCACAATACTGTCTTTTATCGATGGCGGTTATGATGTCGTTTAGTACCTTGAGTGTGGCTGAGGTGCACCCGTGACCGGCTCGGAAACCAGATTGCATAGCGGAAAAGGTACGGTGGGATTCGAGATGGTCAGTGACCTGTTTGTTGACTTGGCTTTCGAAGACCTTAGATAGGCAGGGCAGAATGGATATAGGTCTGTAACAGTTTGGATCCAGGGTGTCTCCCCCTTTGAAGAGGGGGATGACTGCGGCAGCTTTCCAATCCTTGGGGATCTCAGACGATATGAAAGAGAGGTTGAACAGGCTGGTAATAGGGGTTGCGACAATGGCGGCGGATAGTTTCAGAAATAGAGGGTCCAGATTGTCAAGCCCAGCTGATTTATACGGGTCCAGGTTTTGCAGCTCTTTCAGAACATCTGCTATCTGGATTTGGGTAAAGGAGAACCTAGAGAGGCTTGGGCGAGGAGCTGCGGGGGGGCCGGAGCTGTTGGCCGAGGTAGGAGTAGCCAGGCGGAAGGCATGGCCAGCCGTTGAGAAATGCTTGTTGAAGTTTTCGATAATCATGGATTTGTCGGTGGTGACCGTGTTCCCTAGCCTCAGTGCAGTGGGCAGCTGGGAGGAGGTGCTCTTGTTCTCCATGGACTTCACAGTGTCCCAGAACTTTTTGGAGTTGGAGCTACAGGATGCAAACTTCTGCCTGAAGAAGCTGGCCTTAGCTTTCCTGACTGACTGTGTGTATTGGTTACATACATGTACAGACAGACTACCTCTACCTACATGTACAGACAGACTACCTCTACCTACATGTACAGACAGACTACCTCTACATACATGTACAGACAGACTACCTCAACATACATGTACAGACAGACTACCTCTACATACATGTACAGACAGACTACCTCTACATACATGTACAGACAGACTACCTCTACATACATGTACAGACAGACTACCTCTACATACATGTACAGACAGACTACCTCTACATACATGTACAGACAGACTACCTCTACATACATGTATAGACAGACTACCTCTACATACATGTACAGACAGACTATCTCTGTGTCTCTGTCTTTTGGAGAGCAGTAAGATATTCGCTGTGGGTAGTTTGACGGTTGGTTGGGAGAAAAAAAGAGTTGAAATACACAGCAGAGACACAGGAGAGGGGGAAAGATGGATGTCCTTGTCTCACCTTCATTGTCCTGAAGATAAAGATGGTTAGGAGGACAGGCCAGGCTGCATAAAAAGAAAGGACAAACAGCAGAGAGAGACAGAGAGAGACAAAGAGAGAGACAAAGAGAGAGAGAAAGAGAGAGACAAAGAGAGAGACAAAGACAGAGAGAGAGACAAAGACAGAGAGAAAGAGAGAGACAAAGAGAGACAAAGAGAGAGACAAAGAGAGAGACAAAGAGAGAGACAAAGAGAGGGACAAAGAGAGGGACAAAGAGAGAGACAAAGAGAGAGACAAAGAGAGGGACAAAGAGAGAGAGAGAGAGAGAGAGAGAGAGAGAGAGAGAGAGAGAGAGAGAGAGAGAGAGAGAGAGAGAGAGAGAGAGAGAGAGAGAGAGAGAGAGAGAGAGAGAGAGAGAGAGAAATTTTTCAGAGATATATATTTTTCAATATGTTTTTACAAACATATAGATTTACATAGCATGCATAGCATGTAGGTACATACCCCCCACAACATAACCTCCACTATGTCACCAGGACATATACAGGATACTACTCTCCACAACACTATGTCACCAGGACATGTACAGGATACTACCCTCTACAACACTATGTCACCAGGACATATACAGGATACTACCCTCTACAACACAATGTCACCAGGACATATACAGGATACTACCCTCTACAACACTATGTCACCAGGACATATACAGGATACTACCCTCTACAACATAACCTTCACTATGTCACCAGGACATATACAGGATAATACCCTCTACAACACTATGTCACCAGGACATATACAGGATACTACCCTCCACAACACTATGTCACCAGGACATATACAGGATACTACCCTCCACAACACTATGTCACCAGGACATATACAGGATACCACCCTCTACAACACTATGTCACCAGGACATATACAGGATACTACCCTCTACAACACTATGTCACCAGGACATATACAAGATACTACCCTCCACAACACTATGTCACCAGGATATATACAGGATACTACCCTCCACAACACTATGTCACCAGGACCTATACAGGATACTAGCTCTACAACACTATATCACCAGGACATATACAGGATACTACCCTCTACAACACTATGTCACCAGGACATATACAGGATACTACCCTCTACAACACTATGTCACCAGGACATATACAGGATACTACCCTCTACAACACTATGTCACCAGGACATATACAGGATACTACCCTCTACAACATAACCTTCACTATGTCACCAGGACATATACAGGATAATACCCTCTACAACACTATGTCACCAGGATACTACCCTCTACAACACCTTCACTAACCTTCAGGATACATATCACAGGACATATACAGGATACTACCCTCTACAACATAACCTTCACTATGTCACCAGGACATATACAGGATACTACCCTCTACAACACTATGTCACAAGGACATATACAGGATACTACCCTCCACAACACTATGTCACAAGGACATATACAGGATACTACCCTCTACAACACTATGTCACCAGGACATATACAGGATACCACCCTCTACAACACTATGTCACCAGGACATATACAGGATACTACCCTCTACAACACTATGTCACCAGGACATATACAGGATACCACCCTCTACAACACTATGTCACCAGGACATATACAGGATACTACCCTCCACAACACTATGTCACAAGGACATATACAGGATACTACCCTCCACAACACTATGTCACAAGGACATATACAGGATACTACCCTCCACAACACTATGTCACCAGGACATATACAGGATACTAGCTCTACAACACTATGTCACCAGGACATATACAGGATACTACCCTCTACAACACTATGTCACCAGGACATATACAGGATACTACCCTCTACAACACTATGTCACCAGGACATATACAGGATACTACCCTCTACAACACTATGTCACCAGGACATATACAGGATACCACCCTCTACAACACTATGTCACCAGGACATATACAGGATACTACCCTCTACAACACTATGTCACCAGGACATATACAGGATACCACCCTCTACAACACTATGTCACCAGGACATATACAGGATACTAGCTCTACAACACTATGTCACCAGGACATATACAGGATACTACCCTCTACAACACTATGTCACAAGGACATATACAGGATACTACCCTCTACAACACTATGTCACCAGGACATATACAGGATACTACCCTCTACAACACTATGTCACCAGGACATATACAGGATACTACCCTCTACAACACTATGTCACCAGGACATATACAGGATACTACCCTCTACAACACTATGTCACCAGGACATATACAGGATACTACCCTCTACAACACTATGTCACCAGGACATATACAGGATAATACCCTCTACAACACTATGTCACCAGGACATATACAGGATACTACCCTCTACAACATAACCTTCACTATGTCACCAGGACATATACAGGATACTACCCTCTACAACACTATGTCACCAGGACATATACAGGATACTACCCTCTACAACATAACCTTCACTATGTCACCAGGACATATACAGGATACTACCCTCTACAACATAACCTTCACTATGTCACCAGGACATATACAGGATACTAACCTCTACAACACTATGTCACCAGGACATATACAGGATACTACCCTCTACAACACTATGTCACCAGGACATATACAGGATACTACCCTCTACAACACTATGTCACAAGGACATATACGGATACTAACCTCTACAACACTATGTCACCAGGACATATACAGGATACTACCCTCCACAACACTATGTCACCAGGACATATACAGGATACTACCCTCTACAACACTATGTCACCAGGTCATATACAGGATACTACCCTCTACAACACTATGTCACCAGGACATATACAGGATACTACCCTCTACAACACTATGTCACCAGGACATATACAGGATACTACCCTCTACAACATAACCTTCACTATGTCACCAGGACATATACAGGATGCTACCCTCTACAACACTATGTCACCAGGACATATACAGGATACTACCCTCTACAACACTATGTCACCAGGACATATACAGGATACTACCCTCTACAACACTATGTCACCAGGACATATACAGGATACTATCCTCCATAACATAACCTTCACTATGTCACCAGGACATATACAGGAAACTACCCTCTACAACACTATGTCACCAGGACATATACAGGATACTATCCTCCATAACATAACCTTCACTATGTCACCAGGACATATACAGGATACTACCCTCTACAACACTATGTCACAAGGACATATACAGGATACTACCCTCTACAACACTATGTCACCAGGACATATACAGGATACTACCCTCCACATCATAACCTTCACTATGTCACCAGGACATATACAGGATACTACCCTCTACAACACTATGTCACCAGGACATGTACAGGATACTACCCTCTACAACACTATGTCACCAGGACATATACAGGATACTACCCTCTACAACACTATGTCACCAGGACATATACAGGATACTACCCTCCACAACACTATGTCACCAGGACATATACAGGATACTACCCTCTACAACACTATGTCACCAGGACATATACAGGATACTACCCTCTACAACACTATGTCACCAGGACATATACAGGATACTACCCTCTACAACACTATGTCACCAGGACATATACAGGATACTACCCTCTACAACACAATGTCACCAGGACATATACAGGATACTACCCTCTACAACACAATGTCACCAGGACATATACAGGATACTACCCTCCACAAATAATTAGCAGGTGTGAACTGAGAAATGTCAAAGCCCTTGACAACAATAGCAGGAGAATTAAACATGCTACCCCTCCCAAGGCAGAGGTCTTTGAAGCCCCCTCCCTCTGTTCAGAGGTCATTACAATACTCTCTGGATGTAAAAAAATGAAAAGAGTTAAAAATAAGCTCCTTATAAACACAGACCTTCCCCTGGCACAGTGCTATATTAACCATACCATGCCCTGGAACGGTGCTATATTAACCAGACCATCCCCTGGCACAGTGCTATATTAACCAGACCATCCCCTGACACTGTGCTATATCAACCAGACAATCCCCTGGTACAGTGCTATATTAACCAGACAATCCCCTGGCACAGTGCTATATTAACCAGACCATCCCCTGGCACAGTGCTATATTAACCAGACCATCCCCTGGTACAGTGCTATATTAACCAGACCATCCCCTGGCACAGTGCTATATTAACACAGACCATCCCCTGGCACAGTGCTATATTAACCAGACCATCCCCTGACACAGTGCTATATTAACCAGACCATCCCCTGGTACAGTGCTATATTAACCAGACCATCCCCTGGTACAGTGCTATATTAACCAGACCATCCCCTGGTACAGTGCTATATTAACCAGACCATCCCCTGACACAGTGCTATATTAACCAGACCATCCCCTGGCACAGTGCTATATTAACACAGACCATCCCCTGGCACAGTGCTATATTAACACAGACCATCCCTGGCACAGTGCTATATTAACCAGACCATCCCCTGGCACAGTGCTATATTAACCAGACCATCCCCTGACACAGTGCTATATTAACCAGACCATCCCCTGGCATAGTGCTATATTAACCAGACCATCCCCTGACACAGTGCTATATTAACCAGACCATCCCCTGGCACAGTGCTATATTAACCAGACCATCCCCTGGCACAGTGCTATATTAACACAGACCATCCCCTGGCACAGTGCTATATTAACCAGACCATCCCCTGGCACAGTGCTATATTAACCAGACCATCCCCTGGCACCGTGCTATATTAACACAGACCATCCCCTGGCACAGTGCTATATTAACACAGACCATCCCTGGCACAGTGCTATATTAACACAGACCATCCCCTGACACAGTGCTATATTAACACAGACCATCCCCTGGCACAGTGCTATATTAACCAGACCATCCCCTGGCACAGTGCTATATTAACCAGACCATCCCCTGGCACAGTGCTATATTAACCAGACCATCCCCTGGCACAGTGCTATATTAACACAGACCATCCCCTGGCACAGTGCTATATTAACCAGACCATCCCCTGACACAGTGCTATATTAACCAGACCATCCCCTGACACAGTGCTATATTAACCAGACCATCCCCTGGCACAGTGCTATATTAACCAAACCATCCCCTGGCACAGTGCTATATTAACACAGACCATCCCCTGGCACAGTGCTATATTAACACAGACCATCCCTGGCACAGTGCTATATTAACACAGACCATCCCTGGCACAGTGCTATATTAACCAGACCATCCCCTGGCACAGTGCTATATTAACCAGACCATCCCCTGACACAGTGCTATATTAACCAGACCATCCCCTGGTACAGTGCTATATTAACCAGACCATCCCCTGACACAGTGCTATATTAACCAGACCATCCCCTGACACAGTGCTATATTAACCAGACCATCCCCTGACACAGTGCTATATTAACCAGACCATCCCCTGACACAGTGCTATATTAACCAGACCATCCCCTGACACAGTGCTATATTAACCAGACCATCCCCTGGCATAGTGCTATATTAACCAGACCATCCCCTGACACAGTGCTATATTAACCAGACCATCCCCTGACACAGTGCTATATTAACACAGACCATCCCCTGGCACAGTGCTATATTAACCAGACCATCCCCTGACACAGTACTATATTAACCAGACCATCCCCTGGTACAGTGTTATATTAACCAGACCATCCCCTGACACAGTGCTATATTAACCAGACCATCCCCTGGTACAGTGCTATATTAACACAGACCATCCCTGGCACAGTGCTATATTAACCAGACCATCCCCTGGCACAGTGCTATATTAACCAGACCATCCCCTGGCACAGTGCTATATTAACACAGACCATCCCCTGGCACAGTGCTATATTAACACAGACCATCCCTGGCACAGTGCTATATTAACCAGACCATCCCCTGGCATAGTGCTATATTAACCAGACCATCCCCTGACACAGTGCTATATTAACACAGACCATCCCCTGGCACAGTGCTATATTAACCAGACCATCCCCTGGCACAGTGCTATATTAACCAGACCATCCCCTGGTACAGTGCTATATTAACCAGACCATCCCCTGGTACAGTGCTATATTAACCAGACCATCCCCTGGCACAGTGCTATATTAACCAGACCATCCCCTGGTACAGTGCTATATTAACCAGACCATCCCCTGACACAGTGCTATATTAACCAGACCATCCCCTGGCACAGTGCTATATTAACCAGACCATCCCCTGGCACAGTGCTATATTAACCAGACCATCCCCTGGCACAGTGCTATATTAACCAGACCATCCCCTGACACAGTGCTATATTAACCAGACCATCCCCTGGTACAGTGCTATATTAACCAGACCATCCCCTGACACAGTGCTATATTAACCAGACCATCCCCTGACACAGTGCTATATTAACACAGACCATCCCCTGGCACAGTGCTATATTAACCAGACCATCCCCTGGCACAGTGCTATATTAACCAGACCATCCCCTGACACAGTGCTATATTAACACAGACCATCCCCTGGCACAGTGCTATATTAACACAGACCATCCCCTGGCACAGTGCTATATTAACCAGACCATCCCCTGGCACAGTGCTATATTAACCAGACCATCCCCTGACACAGTGCTATATTAACCAGACCATCCCCTGACACAGTGCTATATTAACACAGACCATCCCCTGACACAGTGCTATATTAACCATACCATCCCCTGGTACAGTGCTATATTAACACAGACCATCCCCTGGCACAGTGCTATATTAACCAGACCATCCCCTGACACAGTGCTATATTAACACAGACCATCCCCTGACACAGTGCTATATTAACACAGACCATCCCCTGGCACAGTGCTATATTAACCAGACCATCCCCTGGCACAGTGCTATATTAACCAGACCATCCCCTGACACAGTGCTATATTAACCAGACCATCCCCTGGCACAGTACTATATTAACCAGACCATCCCCTGGTACAGTGTTATATTAACCAGACCATCCCCTGACACAGTGCTATATTAACCAGACCATCCCCTGGTACAGTGCTATATTAACACAGACCATCCCTGGCACAGTGCTATATTAACCAGACCATCCCCTGGCACAGTGCTATATTAACCAGACCATCCCCTGGCACAGTGCTATATTAACCAGACCATCCCCTGGTACAGTGTTATATTAACCAGACCATCCCCTGGCACAGTGCTATATTAACCAGACAATCCCCTGGCACAGTGCTATATTAACCAGACCATCCCCTGGTACAGTGCTATATTAACCAGACCATCCCCTGGTACAGTGCTATATTAACCAGACCATCCCCTGGTACAGTGCTATATCAACCAGACAATCCCCTGGTGCAGTGCTATATTAACCAGACCATCCCCTGACACAGTGCTATATTAACCAGACAATCCCCTGACACAGTGCTATATTAACCAGACCATCCCCTGGCATAGTGCTATATTAACCAGACAATCCCCTGGCACAGTGCTATATTAACCAGACCATCCCCTGGCATAGTGCTATATTAACCAGACAATCCCCTGGTACAGTGCTATATTAACCAGACCATCCCCTGGTACAGTGCTATATTAACCAGACCATCCCCTGGCACAGTGCTATATTAACCAGACCATCCCCTGGCACAGTGCTATATTAACCAGACCATCCCCTGGTACAGTGCTATATTAACCAGACCATCCCCTGACACAGTGCTATATTAACCAGACCATCCCCTGGTACAGTGCTATATTAACCAGACCATCCCCTGACACAGTGCTATATTAACCAGACCATCCCCTGACACAGTGCTATATTAACCAGACCATCCCCTGGTACAGTGCTATATTAACCAGACCATCCCCTGGTACAGTGCTATATTAACCAGACCATTCCCTGACACAGTGCTATATTAACCAGACCATCCCCTGACACAGTGCTATATTAACCAGACCATCCCCTGGCACAGTGCTATATTAACCAGACCATCCCCTGACACAGTGCTATATTAACCAGACCATTCCCTGACACAGTGCTATATTAACCAGAACATCCCCTGACACAGTGCTATATTAACCAGAACATCCCCTGACACAGTGCTATATTAACCAGACCATCCCCTGGTACAGTGCTATATTAACCAGACCATTCCCTGACACAGTGCTATATTAACCAGACCATTCCCTGACACAGTGCTATATTAACCAGAACATCCCCTGACACAGTGCTATATTAACCAGACCATCCCCTGGCACAGTGCTATATTGACCAGACCATTCCCTGACACAGTGCTATATTAACCAGAACATCCCCTGACACAGTGCTATATTAACCAGACCATCCCCTGGTACAGTGCTATATTAACCAGACCATTCCCTGACACAGTGCTATATTAACCAGACCATTCCCTGACACAGTGCTATATTAACCAGAACATCCCCTGACACAGTGCTATATTAACCAGACCATCCCCTGGTACAGTGCTATATTAACCAGACCATCCCCTGGCACAGTGCTATATTAACCAGACCATCCCCTGGTACAGTGCTATATTAACACAGACCATCCCCTGGCACAGTGCTATATTAACCAGACCATCCCCTGACACTGTGCTATATTAACCAGACCATCCCCTGGTACAGTGCTATATTAACCAGACCATCCCCTGACACAGTGTTATATTAACCAGACCATCCCCTGGTACAGTGCTATATTAACACAGACCATCCCCTGGCACAGTGCTATATTAACCAGACCATCCCCTGGCACAGTACTATATTAACACAGACCATCCCCTGACACAGTGCTATATTAACCAGACCATCCCCTGACACAGTGCTATATTAACCAGACCATCCCCTGGTACAGTGCTATATTAACCAGACCATCCCCTGGCACAGTGCTATATTAACACAGACCATCCCCTGGCACAGTGCTATATTAACACAGACCATCCCCTGACACAGTGCTATATTAACACAGACCATCCCCTGGCACAGTGCTATATTAACCAGACAATCCCCTGGTACAGTGCTATATTAACCAGACCATCCCTGGTACAGTGCTATATTAACCAGACCATCCCCTGGTACAGTGCTATATTAACCAGACCATCCCCTGGCATGGAGCTATATTAACCAGACCATCCCCTGGTACAGTGCTATATTAACCAGACCATCCCCTGACACAGTGCTATATTAACCAGACCATCCCCTGGTACAGTGCTATATTAACCAGACCATCCCCTGGCACAGTGCTATATTAACCAGACCATCCCCTGGCACAGTGCTATATTAACCAGACCATCCCCTGACACAGTGCTATATTAACCAGACCATCCCCTGACACAGTGCTATATTAACCAGACCATCCCCTGGCATAGTGCTATATTAACCAGACCATCCCCTGGCATAGTGCTATATTAACCAGACCATCCCTGGCACAGTGCTATATTAACCAGACCATCCCCTGGTACAGTGCTATATTAACCAGACCATCCCCTGGCACAGTGCTATATTAACCAGACCATCCCCTGGCACAGTGCTATATTAACCAGACCATCCCCTGACACAGTGCTATATTAACCAGACCATCCCCTGGCACAGTGCTATATTAACACAGACCATCCCCTGGCACAGTGCTATATTAACACAGACCATCCCTGGCATAGTGCTATATTAACCAGACCATCCCCTGGCACATTGCTATATTAACCAGACCATCCCCTGGCACAGTGCTATATTAACCAGACCATCCCCTGACACAGTGCTATATTAACACAGACCATCCCCTGACACAGTGCTATATTAACACAGACCATCCCTGGCACAGTGCTATATTAACCAGACCATCCCTGGCACAGTGCTATATTAACACAGACCATCCCTGGCACAGTGCTATATTAACCAGACCATCCCCTGACACAGTGCTATATTAACCAGACCATCCCCTGGCACAGTGCTATATTAACCAGACCATCCCCTGGCACAGTACTATATTAACCAGACCATCCCCTGACACAGTGCTATATTAACCAGACCATCCCCTGGCACAGTGCTATATTAACCATACCATGCCCTGGCACAGTGCTATATTAACCATACCATCCCCTGGTACAGTGCTATATTAACCAGACCATCCCCTGGCATAGTGCTATATTAACCAGACCATCCCCTGACACAGTGCTATATTAACCAGACCATCCCCTGGTACAGTGTTATATTAACCAGACCATCCCCTGGCACAGTGCTATATTAACCAGACCATCCCCTGACACAGTGCTATATTAACCAGACCATCCCCTGGCACAGTGCTATATTAACCAGACCATCCCCTGACACAGTGCTATATTAACCAGACCATCCCCTGACACAGTGCTATATTAACATACTACGGCTCTGTTTAGAGGGTGGGGGGGTGTTAACAATGGGTCTCAGGATACTAGACAACAAGGACTTTGAGTCTACAGTGAATGTTTACACATCTGGAAGAGTAATGGTCCAATTTCCCAAACAGTTTCAGCTGGACTTTCACATTATCAAAGAGATAGCTCAGCAGGAAAGTTAACCCCACCCGAGTGTGTCAGACCAGACGTCTTCATTTCACAACCCCACAGATGAGCAACCCCAAGCAGGAAGTCAACCTCACTTCCGTCATCATGAAGTGCTTTGAGAGACTAGTCAAGGACCATATCACCTCCACCCTACCTGACACTCTGGACCCACTCCAATTTACCGCCCCAATAGGTCCACAGACGATGCAATCTCAACCACACTGCACACTGCCCTAACCCATCTGGACAACAGGAATACCTATGTCATTAAGCTCGAGACCCTGGGTCTCCACCCCACCCTGTGCAACTGGGTCCTGGACTTCCTGACCGGCCGCCCCCAGGTGGTGAGGGTAGGTAACAACATCTCCACCCCGCTGATCCTCAACACTGGGGCCCCACAAGGGTGAGTTCTCAGCCCTCTCCTGTACTTCCTGTTCACCCATGACTGCGTGGCCATGCACGCCTCCAACTCAATCATCAAGTTTGCGGACGACACTACAGTGGTAGGCTTGATTACCAACAACGACGAGACGGCCTACAGGGAGGAGGTGAGGGCCCTCGGAGTGTGGTGTCAGGAAAATAACCTCACACTCAATGTCAACAAAACAAAGGAGATGATCGAGTCCAGCTCAACAACACCCCCTCAACCAGACAACAGTCCAGCACAACACCACCCCCTCAACCAGACAACAGTCCAGCTCAACAACACCCCCTTAACCAGACAACAGTCTATCACAACAACACCCCTTAACCAGACAACAGTCCAGCTCAACAACACCCCTCAACCAGACAACAGTCCAGCTCAACAACACCCCTCAACCAGACAACAGACCAGCTCAACAACACCCCCTTAACTAGACAACAGTCCAGCTCAACAACACCCCCTCAACCAGACAACAGTCCAGCTCAACAACACCCCCTCAACCAGACAACAGTCCAGCACAACAACACCCCCTTAACCAGACAACAGTCCATCACAACAACACCCCCTTAACCAGACAACAGTCTATCACAACAACACCCCCTTAACTAGACAACAGTCCAGCTCAACAACACCCCCTCAACCAGACAACAGACCAGCTCAACAACACCCCCTCAACCAGACAACAGACCAGCTCAACAACACCCCCTTAACCAGACAACAGTCTATCACAACAACACCCCCTCAACCAGACAACAGTCCAGCTCAACAACACCCCCTTAACCAGACAACAGTCTATCACAACAACACCCCCTTAACTAGACAACAGTCCAGCTCAACAACACCCCCTCAACCAGACAACAGTCCAGCTCAACAACACCCCCTCAACCAGACAACAGACCAGCTCAACAACACCCCCTCAACCAGACAACAGTCCAGCTCAACAACACCCCCTTAACCAGACAACAGTCCAGCTCAACAACACCCCCTCAACCAGACCTGGAGAGCTGGAGGTGGAGAGAGACATATCTGCACTCTGGACTGTGGTGAGACAACTTCAACAGGAGAAAGAGCAGGAGCAGAACAGAGCACTAGAGGAGAGGATCAGACTACTGGAGGAGAGGTTGAGGGGGATGGAGGAAAGGATCAGACTACTGGAGGAGAGGTTGAGGGGATGGAGGAGAGGATCAGACTGCTGGAGGAGAGGTTGAGGGGGATGGAGGAGAGGATCAGACTACTGGAGGAGAGGTTGAGGGGGATGGAGGAAAGGATCAGACTACTGGAGGAGAGGTTGAGGGGATGGAGGAGAGGATCAGACTGCTGGAGGAGAGGTTGAGGGGGATGGAGGAGAGGATCAGACTGCTGGAGGAGAGGTTGAGGGGGATGGAGGATAGGATCAGACTGCTGGAGGAGAGGTTGAGGGGGATGGAGGATAGGATCAGACTGCTGGAGGAGAGGTTGAGGGGGATGGAGGAGAGGTTGAGGGGGATGGAGGATAGGATCAGACTGCTGGAGGAGAGGTTGAGGGGGATGGAGGAGAGGATCAGACTGCTGGAGGAGAGGTTGAGGGGATGGAGGAGAGGATCAGACTGCTGGAGGAGAGGGTGAGGGGAATGGAGGAGAGGGTGAGGGGGATGGAGGAGAGGATCAGACTGCTGGAGGAGAGGGTGAGTGGGATTGAGGAGAGGATCAGACTGCTGGAGGAGAGGGTGAGGGGGACGGAGGAGAGGGTGAGGAAGGATGGCGTGTGACAGAGAACAACCCACTAGAGAGGTGGCCACCCCTGCAGTGAAGAAGCCAGCAGAACTGCCCACCTCACCTCACTGACTACTACACCACTGGAAACCTGTAGGCTAAACAGCGCTTGATTTAAAGTCAGGTGTCTATCCATATTAAGAGGACTGTGAGTTAGGGGCCCCCAAGTTTCCTGGATAATTACGGGCTATATGAAAGTTGGAATATATGTAACTACTGTTGAACGCTAACAATAATTACTATATTTGACTGAATTAAAACACTGTTTTTCAAAAGGCACTTTCAGGTCGAGTCAGGTTTTCATGTTAAGACAACACGTGTGCCAGACCAGATGTTAACATAATCTGCCCTTCCTGGATAAATACAGGCTCCATGATATATATTTATTCCTGGATAAATAGAGGCTACCTGATATATATTTATTCCTGGATAAATAGAGGCTCCATGATATATATTTATTCCTGGATAAATAGAGGCTCCATGATATATATTTATTCCTGGATAAATACAGGCTCCATGATATATATTTATTCCTGGATAAATACAGGCTCCATGATATATATTTATTCCTGGATAAATACAGGCTCCATGATATATATTTATTCCTGGATAAATAGAGGCTCCATGATATATATTTATTCCTGGATAAATACAGGCTACCTGATATATATTTATTCCTGGATAAATACAGGCTACCTGATATATATTTATTCCTGGATAAATACAGGCTACCTGATATATATTTATTCCTGGATAAATACAGGCTACCTGATATATATTTATTCCTGGATAAATACAGGCTACCTGATATATATTTATTCCTGGATAAATACAGGCTACCTGATATATATGTATTCCTGGATAAATAGAGGCTCCATGATATATATTTATTCCTGGATAAATACAGGCTACCTGATATATATTTATTCCTGGATAAATACAGGCTCCATGATATATATTTATTCCTGGATAAATAGAGGCTCCATGATATATATTTATTCCTGGATAAATACAGGCTCCATGATATATATTTATTCCTGGATAAATACAGGCTCCATGATATATATTTATTCCTGGAAGTAGTACACTATAATGGGAATAGGGCCCAAAGGGCTCTGGTCTAAAGTAGTACACTATAATGGGAATAGGGCCCAAAGGGCTCTGGTCTAAAGTAGTACACTATAATGGGAATAGGGCCCAAAGGGCTCTGGTCTAAAGTAGTACACTATAATGGGAATAGGGCCAAAAGGGCTCTGGTCTAAAGTAGTACACTATAATGGGAATAGGGCCCAAAGGGCTCTGGTCTAAAGTATTGCACTATAATGGGAATAGGGCCCAAAGGGCTCTGGTCTAAAGTAGTACACTATAATGGGAATAGGGCCCAAAGGGCTCTGGTCTAAAGTAGTACACTATAATGGGAATAGGGCCCAAAGGGCTCTGGTCTAAAGTATTGCACTATAATGGGAATAGGGCCCAAAGGGCTCTGGTCTAAAGTAGTACACTATAATGGGAATAGGGCCCAAAGGGCTCTGGTCTAAAGTAGTACACTATAATGGGAATAGGGCCCAAAGGGCTCTGGTCTAAAGTAGTACACTATAATGGGAATAGGGCCCAAAGGGCTCTGGTCTAAAGTAGTACACTATAATGGGAATAGGGCCCAAAGGGCTCTGGTCTAAAGTAGTACACTATAATGGGAATAGGGCCCAAAGGGCTCTGGTCTAAATTAGTACACTATAATGGGAATAGGGCCCAAAGGGCTCTGGTCTAAAGTATTGCACTATAATGGGAATAGGGCCCAAAGGGCTCTGGTCTAAAGTAGTCCACTATAATGGGAATAGGGCCCAAAGGGCTCTGGTCTAAAGTATTGCACTATAATGGGAATAGGGCCCAAAGGGCTCTGGTCTAAAGTAGTACACTATAATGGGAATAGGGCCCACAGGGCTCTGGTCTAAAGTAGTACACTATAATGGGAATAGGGCCCAAAGGGCTCTGGTCTAAAGTAGTACACTATAATGGGAATAGGGCCCAAAGGGCTCTGGTCTAAAGTAGTACACTATAATGGGAATAGGGCCCAAAGGGCTCTGGTCTAAAGTAGTACACTATAATGGGAATAGGGCCCACAGGGCTCTGGTCTAAAGTAGTACACTATAATGGGAATAGGGCCCAAAGGGCTCTGGTCTAAAGTAGTACACTATAATGGGAATAGGGCCCAAAGGGCTCTGGTCTAAAGTAGTACACTATAATGGGAATAGGGCCCAAAGGGCTCTGGTCTAAAGTAGTACACTATAATGGGAATAGGGCCCAAAGGGCTCTGGTCTAAAGTAGTACACTATAATGGGAATAGGGCCCACAGGGCTCTGGTCTAAAGTAGTACACTATAATGGGAATAGGGCCCAAAGGGCTCTGGTCTAAAGTAGTACACTATAATGGGAATAGGGCCCACAGGGCTCTGGTCTAAAGTAGTACACTATAATGGGAATAGGGCCCAAAGGGCTCTGGTCTAAAGTAGTACACTATAATGGGAATAGGGCCCACAGGGCTCTGGTCTAAAGTAGTACACTATAATGGGAATAGGGCCCAAAGGGCTCTGGTCTAAAGTAGTACACTATAATGGGAATAGGGCCCACAGGGCTCTGGTCTAAAGTATTGCACTATAATGGGAATAGGGCCCACAGGGCTCTGGTCTAAAGTATTGCACTATAATGGGAATAGGGCCCACAGGGCTCTGGTCTAAAGTAGTACACTATAATGGGAATAGGGCCCAAAGGGCTCTGGTCTAAAGTAGTACACTATAATGGGAATAGGGCCCAAAGGGCTCTGGTCTAAAGTAGTCCACTATAATGGGAATAGGGCCCAAAGGGCTCTGGTCTAAAGTAGTACACTATAATGGGAATAGGGCCCAAAGGGCTCTGGTCTAAAGTAGTACACTATAATGGGAATAGGGCCCAAAGGGCTCTGGTCTAAAGTAGTCCACTATAATGGGAATAGGGCCCAAAGGGCTCTGGTCTAAAGTATTGCACTATAATGGGAATAGGGCCCAAAGGGCTCTGGTCTAAAGTAGTACACTATAATGGGAATAGGGCCCAAAGGGCTCTGGTCTAAAGTATTGCACTATAATGGGAATAGGGCCCAAAGGGCTCTGGTCTAAAGTAGTCCACTATAATGGGAATAGGGCCCAAAGGGCTCTGGTCTAAAGTATTGCACTATAATGGGAATAGGGCCCAAAGGGCTCTGGTCTAAAGTAGTACACTATAATGGGAATAGGGCCCACAGGGCTCTGGTCTAAAGTATTGCACTATAATGGGAATAGGGCCCAAAGGGCTCTGGTCTAAAGTAGTCCACTATAATGGGAATAGGGCCCAAAGGGCTCTGGTCTAAAGTATTGCACTATAATGGGAATAGGGCCCAAAGGGCTCTGGTCTAAAGTAGTCCACTATAATGGGAATAGGGCCCAAAGGGCTCTGGTCTAAAGTAGTACACTATAATGGGAATAGGGCCCAAAGGGCTCTGGTCTAAAGTAGTCCACTATAATGGGAATAGGGCCCAAAGGGCTCTGGTCTAAAGTAGTCCACTATAATGGGAATAGGGCCCAAAGGGCTCTGGTCTAAAGTATTGCACTATAATGGGAATAGGGCCCATAGGGCTCTGGTCTAAAGTAGTACACTATAATGGGAATAGGGCCCAAAGGGCTCTGGTCTAAAGTAGTACACTATAATGGGAATAGGGCCCAAAGGGCTCTGGTCTTAAGTAGTACACTATAATGGGAATAGGGCCCAAAGGGCTCTGGTCTAAAGTAGTACACTATAATGGGAATAGGGCCCAAAGGGCTCTGGTCTAAAGTAGTCCACTATAATGGGAATAGGGCCCAAAGGGCTCTGGTCTAAAGTATTGCACTATAATGGGAATAGGGCCCAAAGGGCTCTGGTCTAAAGTAGTACACTATAATGGGAATAGGGCCCAAAGGGCTCTGGTCTAAAGTAGTACACTATAATGGGAATAGGGCCCAAAGGGCTCTGGTCTAAAGTAGTCCACTATAATGGGAATAGGGCCCAAAGGGCTCTGGTCTAAAGTAGTACACTATAATGGGAATAGGGCCCAAAGGGCTCTGGTCTAAAGTAGTACACTATAATGGGAATAGGGCCCAAAGGGCTCTGGTCTAAAGTAGTACACTATAATGGGAATAGGGCCCAAAGGGCTCTGGTCTAAAGTAGTACACTATAATGGGAATAGGGCCCAAAGGGCTCTGGTCTAAAGTAGTACACTATAATGGGAATAGGGCCCAAAGGGCTCTGGTCTAAAGTAGTACACTATAATGGGAATAGGGCCCAAAGGGCTCTGGTCTAAAGTAGTACACTATAATGGGAATAGGGCCCAAAGGGCTCTGGTCTAAAGTAGTACACTATAATGGGAATAGGGCCCAAAGGGCTCTGGTCTAAAGTAGTACACTATAATGGGAATAGGGCCCAAAGGGCTCTGGTCTAAAGTAGTCCACTATAATGGGAATAGGGCCCAAAGGGCTCTGGTCTAAAGTAGTACACTATAATGGGAATAGGGCCCAAAGGGCTCTGGTCTAAAGTAGTCCACTATAATGGGAATAGGGCCCAAAGGGCTCTGGTCTAAAGTATTGCACTATAATGGGAATAGGGCCCAAAGGGCTCTGGTCTAAAGTAGTACACTATAATGGGAATAGGGCCCAAAGGGCTCTGGTCTAAAGTAGTACACTATAATGGGAATAGGGCCCAAAGGGCTCTGGTCTAAAGTAGTCCACTATAATGGGAATAGGGCCCAAAGGGCTCTGGTCTAAAGTAGTACACTATAATGGGAATAGGGCACAAAGGGCTCTGGTCTAAAGTAGTACACTATAATGGGAATAGGGCCCAAAGGGCTCTGGTCTAAAGTGGTACACTATAATGGGAATAGGGCCCAAAGGGCTCTGGTCTAAAGTAGTCCACTATAATGGGAATAGGGCCCAAAGGGCTCTGGTCTAAAGTAGTACACTATAATGGGAATAGGGCCCAAAGGGCTCTGGTCTAAAGTAGTCCACTATAATGGGAATAGGGCCCAAAGGGCTCTGGTCTAAAGTATTGCACTATAATGGGAATAGGGCCCAAAGGGCTCTGGTCTAAAGTAGTACACTATAATGGGAATAGGGCCCAAAGGGCTCTGGTCTAAAGTAGTACACTATAATGGGAATAGGGCCCAAAGGGCTCTGGTCTAAAGTAGTCCACTATAATGGGAATAGGGCCCAAAGGGCTCTGGTCTAAAGTAGTACACTATAATGGGAATAGGGCCCAAAGGGCTCTGGTCTAAAGTAGTACACTATAATGGGAATAGGGCCCAAAGGGCTCTGGTCTAAAGTAGTCCACTATAATGGGAATAGGGCCCAAAGGGCTCTGGTCTAAAGTAGTACACTATAATGGGAATAGGGCCCAAAGGGCTCTGGTCTAAAGTAGTCCACTATAATGGGAATAGGGCCCAAAGGGCTCTGGTCTAAAGTAGTACACTATAATGGGAATAGGGCCCAAAGGGCTCTGGTCCAAAGTAGTCCACTATAATGGGAATAGAGTGCCATTTGGGATGCAAACAGTGTGTTTCTCCTGGCCCA